>NC_044495.1:45108793-45306293 GCF_902362185.1 Chanos chanos
TTATTAATAAAATCAACCTTAAATTTATCTCTTGTCCCAGCCTTGACTCACCAGATTATTTGTGTTTGCTGCCTACATATGGAAATTGCACTATATTTAATCAAGACATTTTTCCTCATCCTTATCAGAGCACAGACCTGTACAGTACATGGCTTTAGAAGTCACTTGCCATCAGAAAGATTTATGAAGTGCTTTGAACTTTTCAAACTATAAACAAAAACACAACTGGGGAAAAAAACAAGACAACACAACTGTCACTGTAAGAGAATGTTAAGAAGTGACAGAGTAGGGTACTGCCTCAAAGTGTGTGTTCAGCGCTCCAAACACTGTAAAATGTGTGTTCAGCGTTCCAAACACGGTAAAATGTGTGTTCAGCACTCCAAACAGTAAAATGTGTGTTAAGTGTTCCAAACACGGTAAAATGTGTGTTCAGCACTCCAAACAGTAAAATGCGTGTTCAGCGCTCCAAACAGTAAAATGTGTGTTCAGCGCTCCAAACACAGTAAAATGTGTGTTCAGCACTCCAAACAGTAAAATGTGTGTTCAGCACTCCAAACACGGTAAAATGTGTGTTCAGCACTCCAAATGGTAAAATGTGTTCAGCACTCCAAACACGGTAAACCATGTGTTCAGCACTCCAAACGGTAAAATGTGTGTTCAGCACTCCAAACACGGTAAAATGTGTGTTCAGCACTCCAAACGGTAAAATGTGTGTTCAGCACTCCAAACGGTAAAATGTGTGTTCAGCACTCCAAATGGTAAAATGTGTTCAGCACTCCAAACACGGTAAAACATGTGTTCAGCACTCCAAACGGTAAAATGTGTGTTCAGCGCTCCAAACAGTAAAATGTGTGTTCAGCGCTCCAAACACAGTAAAATGTGTGTTCAGCACTCCAAACAGTAAAATGTGTGTTCAGCACTCCAAACACGGTAAAATGTGTGTTCAGCACTCCAAATGGTAAAATGTATTCAGCACTCCAAACACGGTAAACCATGTGTTCAGCACTCCAAACGGTAAAATGTGTGTTCAGCACTCCAAACACGGTAAAATGTGTGTTCAGCACTCCAAATGGTAAAATGTGTTCAGCACTCCAAACACGGTAAAACATGTGTTCAGCACTCCAAACGGTAAAATGTGTGTTCAGCACTCCAAACACGGTAAAATGTGTGTTCAGCACTCCAAACGGTAAAATGTGTGTTCAGCACTCCAAACACGGTAAAACATGTTTTTAGCACTCCATGCACAGTAAAATGTGTTTTTAGCACTCCAGGCACAGTAAAATGTGTTTTTGGCACTCCAGGCACGGTAAAATACTTAGGTAATGCAACTTCTGTTCTGCCACTTGGCTATATTTTCTGAAAGGCAACAGAGCATAATAATGAAAGTCTACAGATTAGTCTGTGTGACCTTGGCAATCGTGAGCATGGAGCTTTTCGTGTTTTTGCCTCAGTGCCACACATGTACATGATGGGAGTTAATGTTTACAATGAATCAAATCAATATTTGCCTATTTCATGAATTAATTCTTGATGGTTTGTCACACTTGGGCACACATTGTATAATAGTGTGTCTGAACTTCAGCTGACACTGTGTATTCTAGAAGTTCTGACATTTCAAATGGCTCTTCAAAAATGCATTATTGTCAAATAGCAATTAAAATGAAAAGGGTCTCTTTCAAGATGCCAATCATCCCCTCCCCTAACTTTGGGTCAAAGTTAGTTTTGTCTGCTCAGCATGTTTTAATGTTTTACTGTATTTTCTTGGACATTTATCCAGCCTTTTGGTCTTCTTTAATAAAACCCTTGGATAACAGAGTGCCCATGGAGTAACGTTTATGTAGTCTGTACTGGAGTCCAGAAAGATGAGGAGTGCTGTTTGTCATCTTATTCATCCTGAATGAATGGAATCATGTAAATGCACCCATCTATTCATTTCTTTCTCTCTGACTACATTAACTACATACACAAAGTCATTAGCATGTTAATTAGCATGTTACATTAGTAATTGCTATAGGTGTGACTTAACATGGTTTGCAGGAATAGTCAGTGCTGTCACCCTTTGATTACATGTGATCTCCCTGCTCAGCTGACTGTATGTTGGTGGGGAGCCACCTTCTGATCCAGCTCAGTTCATTCCACTCTGCTTGCATAGCTGAGGATGGCCATTACTTGTGCAAGCCATGATGCCTGTCACTTGCACGCCACCTCTCATTTGTATTTACCAGTCTTGACTGATTTTATTAATATGTTTTTGACATTTTTGTATTTTAAGGACTCAGACTTATGGAGAATTTTTGTTTTCTGACATCATTCATGCAGTAATTAGTCAACTAATTTAATTCTCCCATTAGATTATTAACAATTTCCTATCATTATTAGTATTTGATAACACTAACTTTCAGAGATCCTTTTTGTTCTCTACTGATTTTACGTAATTATATCAATTAATCTAACCACCTCAGGTCAGCCAGAGGAGGGTGGGCTTCCCCTGCTGATTCTTGGTTAAGGTTTCTACCTTTCCCGGCCTAATTGAGTTTTTCCTCACCACTTCTGCCCTGTGCATGAACACTGTGGGTGAATCAGGTCAGATATACGGCTTTCAGCAAAGCTGCTTTGTGACAGTGCCCATTGTGAAAAGTGCTACACAAATAAGATTGAACTGAAATTTAGCCGTGTTGGGGGGGGGGGGGGGTCTACAGGCTGGCAATAGTCAACGACTATAGGAACAAACCACCACATTGTCAGAGTGTCGTTGATGGAATAATTTTTCATGAGAAGCGGTGCCCTCCCTTTTACTTGATTAAATAGACATCACCGGTTTGCTAGACTCCTACGCGAGCAAGGAATGTTCAGGCTGATCGCGCCAAACTTTCCTAGTGGCACACAACCCCTGGCTAATAAAACAGCAACCTTGTAGCGAAGGTTACGTAGGTACATTTTCCGGCTTTATAACCCGTTATTTTCTGGTACCCCAGGGATATTATTCTCATTCGCCGTTGTGCGAGAGACGAGGAACAGATAATGAGTGACGAGGAACAGACAAACCAACTCATGGATGGCTCGAGTCCACTAACTCAGACATCAGCCGGCAAAAAACCCCCTCGGATGCCCAAGTGCTCCCGCTGCAGGAACCACGGTTATGTCTCACCTCTGAAGGGACATAAACGGTTTTGCAACTGGAGAGACTGCCAGTGTCAGAAGTGTAAATTAATTGCTGAAAGACAACGCGTTATGGCGGCTCAGGTAGCTAACGCCAGCAGTCAGTAAAGCTATTAGTCACTTGTCACACAAATTGGTGTTAGCAAATGTCTCAGCTCTGTGTTCGGTAGAAATCTATGTTTAAGAATCCGATTTTGTTTAATATTACTCACGCTACTTTTTAAAATTTTTAAATTGTAAAACCAGTGATTAATTATAAATTTAATTGTTACCTGCATAGAGTGAACTGAAAATTGCTACAAGTTAAACTAGCTAGTATTCAGCTAGTCATCGCCATTGTGATTGGTAGTAGTTGGACTTGTGACATTTGTTTACAAAACACCTTGCAGGATACTTTTAAAACTTGCGTCATTGTTTGTATTTTCGCTCAAATTTATTGTTACTTTTGGTAAGCAATAAAATAACAAAGTTCGTAATTTACATGGGTGGATAGTTTGTAGCAAGCTACAATGTTTAGCCAAGTGAACTTAAACGTGGCCATCTTAGCGGCGGCAACACGTGAGCCATTTTCGCTTGAGGCATGAAGGTATTTGAGAAACGGAGGTGACCGTGATGCAGTCTGTTAAAAAAAAAGAAGGAAAACAACAAAGAAAAAGAAGAACTTAGTGTATTTGTCATAAATTAGATAATAATATCCCATCTGTCTACACAGATTTGATTAACTGACTGACTGGTTGTAGTTTTGTAGCTGATCTATAGGTATCTCAACCGCTAAAATGTTGGTTCAACTCTGTAGTCTGTGATCTATTTTGAACATGTTGTTTAAATGGGCTAGGTGAAAGTCATTTAAAGTCGAGTATCTTTAATGTGACTGCTCTGCAGGTGGCTCTCCGTCGGCAGCAAGCCCAGGAGGAGGAGATGGGGATCTGTAGCCCCGTCAGTCTCACAGGTTCGGACGTCGCTGTGAAAAACGAGATGACAGGAGACTGCCTGTTCTCTCTGGGCGGCAGGTCGCCCTCATCCACTGGTTCTACTGCCTCCACCTCCCCTGCCGCCACTGGTGAGCATGCGCGTGCGCGCACACACACACACACACACACACATTATCACCACACTTCTAGAACAATCGGGGGGGGGGGGTACCTGTTGGTGAAGCATCTGTCATTTGACTACAGTGAAGGAGATAAGTAGCCCTTTCCTGACCTACTAAACCTCTCTTGACTCAGATAAACCAAAATGGATATGTTACACTCATCCCCTCATCCTTTGTTCTTCCATCCGCTCAGTCTAGGACACAATTCTGCCCTGGGTAGGCAGGGTAGCTGGTGCAAGAAAGGCTAAAACAGTAGCATTCTGTCATTGTGTCTATCTGCAGTGTGAGTGATTGCACTGTGCCAGAGCTGATGTGTGGTATGATGGTTGTCCAGCAGTGACGCTGTATCAGCAGGGTGAGACACACACTGTTCCTGTTCCTCTGATAGCACTCAGCCAGAAGTGGAATGCCATTTCGGTCAAGGCTGTGACAAGGGGGCTAGTCTCTCTCTTTCTCTCTCTCTCTCTCTCTCTCTCTCGCTCTCCTTTCCTCTGCCCTGAGGGGAGAGGCACAGACTGGTGCTGTGTTGACAACATAGGAGCACCAAATTTGCTTAACAAATATTTGCAGTTTGTACTGAAAGATTTGTGACTTAAAGAATATGTTAAAAATTTTAAAGTCATTAAACCTTATACAGTTGCACTGAAGACACAAACAGAACAAAACAAAAAATGCAAAGGTTAGCATGAATAGCAATAGTCAGCATGATGTCAATGATAATAAACAGGTATCAGCTTCACTTAAAAACTAATACATAAACTACCGTTACTACGACTACCACTAAACATTAGTGCTACAACTAAACTACTTTATTCCAACAGCTTCTAATGAGCACTTGTACTGCAACATTTAAACTAGAGTAGTACCATGACCACTAAATGTCAACTGTACCGCAGTACCATTGTGATGACTGGCCCTTAAAACACAGTTGGGATGGCCGTTTAACCACCGCTGCTAACAACCAGCATAATGAACAGGCATCACACCCCAGATGAATTCACTCCATTTATTAAAAAATGAAGACAAGTGACTGTTATTTAAAGTCGGAGTAAGTGACTGGTTTAGATCACAGATTGTCATAGTTCGTGGTGTGGTGTACACATGCCGTATTGTTTCCCATATTAGTGGTCAGAATGAAGGGGCTCAGTAGGTTACTGTACACACAGTGAGTTGGTTCTGGTATAGAGTTATAACAGGCACACTCTATGGTAAATACAGTGTTATTACCTTGTTACAATATATAGAGCTTTTACAGGCATATTGTATGGTAAACATGACTTTATTACATAGTTATAATGGTATAGAGTTATAACAGGCATACTGTATAGTAAACATAACTTTGTTACATATTTTAATGCATCTAGATTGAACTCCAAATGGTCACTATCAGAGTATTCAGCGAAGTATGTTGTTGATTTATGCCTTATTTATTATAAGTAAACTAAGAAGGTACATTTCTCTTTGGTCTGATGATGATTATTCAGTTAGGCAATACTAACAGCTTCTAGATTTTCCTCTCTGTTATTATTTTTTTTTAAAAAAATCCTGTTTGCAGTGGTAGCCAGTGAAGCTGAAGCACTGTGATTTGTCTCTGGTTACAGGGAACCGTTCCTCCACTCTGTCGCCCAGTCCTGCAGCAGCCAGCAGGGGGCAGTCTGAGGGCATGGCTGATTTGCTGGTAGATGCCTCTTACTATAACTTTTACCAGCCCAGTCGATACCCAGCTTACTACAGCAACATCTACAACTACCAGCAGTACCAGGTATGAGAGTGCTCTGGACATGTCCACACTGGACAGCCCCACACACTGCTTTACATATTCTCACAGGATTTACTGGAGTCAGAACACGATCCATTTGTTGTTTATATATCCAGCCCTGCTAAATGAAGATCAGGATTCAAGCTCACCAGATTATCAGTGAAATAGTGTAGTAGCAGTGTAATGTCGTGCTGAATGGAGGGGGGGTTTTTTCAGCCCAGCTATGAGCGAGGTTAATCATTTTATAAATACAGTTGAGTCGTCTATTTTGGATGTGAATTAGTTTAATTGTGTCCTGGTCTAATAAGTCAATTTATAGCATTAGGACCTCACGGAATAGTGATTAGATACTTGGATTGTAGGTGTGTATGGTAAGATGGTGGACAGAATTTTGGTATTG
Organism: Chanos chanos; assembly: GCF_902362185.1. Taxonomy (NCBI): domain Eukaryota; kingdom Metazoa; phylum Chordata; class Actinopteri; order Gonorynchiformes; family Chanidae; genus Chanos; species Chanos chanos. The sequence continues at coordinate 45,115,205 of NC_044495.1, forward strand.
ATTAGGGGTAGACTTTCTAGTCAATTTAAGCCAATTCATTTTCCTGTGTACCAGCCACAACTCCACTGGACATTGAGAAATAACTGAAGAGATGTTCAGTCAGTGAAGTGAAAGCTGGTCGTCAGCTTTTCTGAGGTGCTGGTGTGATTTGTCTTAGTCATACATTACTGATCAGTTCATTGAAACACCACCTCCTGTACAACACTCATCCAGTGAACCCTAAAAATAAAATTTCTGTGTTAACCCTAACAGTGTGACATGTGCACACACGCTCACTCATGCACAGTGCTGCCAGACACATGTATAAACACGTAGACTCACACACACACACACACACTCGTACAAACATTCACACACACACACACACACACAGTACCCGTGTAACTCAGACTCAGTGAGGAGGTGATTAAATGAGCTGCGGTGGTGTTGATGGGGGTCCCTGTCACTGGGGCCTGGCAGGGCTGTTTGAGTTGGCAAACATGCTTTGCTCTCCTTCTTCCCACTCGTCCAGAGCTGTGAGATGTTGATGCAGTGGTTCTGAGCCATTGCGTTAGCACAGCGTTGCTTCATGCACTGTTGCCCCTGCCCTACCTGTTTACATTTCCCGCGTCCCTCCAGCTGGAACTGCAACTCCCAGCGCCACTGCCAAAGCCCTAACCCTTATCCACACTACACTCCCCCCTCAGGGAACAGTTTGTATCAGGTGTCCCTGACAATTAGGTGGATTTCCATAAGAATGTGTATTTAACCATACATACATTTGAAAACATGTGTTGGCGTTAGCTGCAGTTTGATTCCACACAGTCAATAATGAAGGTTTTTATACAGTTAATACAGCCAGTTTGGAATGTGCATTTAACTGTTATTTCATGCTGCATAGGTGAAAAATAAATCTATGGATGTCTTTATAATTTGATTTCAAAATGTTTTTGTTCTCTCTATGTTACTACGGTTTCTCTGGCCAGATGCTCACAGTCATGTCCTGTTGTGTTTTGTGTACAGTGGGAATCTTTGTTCACTCACCTTCTCTGATTTCACTGGTCTGACAGATATTTTCTCGTTTGAAAAAATGAATTACTTTAGTCACTTTCTGAGTATATGGGGTTATGGAAAGGATATGTTTCCCCTCTTTATAGCTGTATTGGTTGGCTGGCATGCTAATTAAAATTCACTGTTGAGTGGAGTTTGAAAGAACCTGTAGATTCAGAGCACTTTTAAACTGGGTCTAAAATGTTTGGTATTGTAGAACCAAACTATAGGAAGCTATGTAAGTGGAAGATTTAAAGAGATTTCTATTAGTTTGCATGTGATTTGATGAAATTTGTTTGGTTGGATATAATGAATTGCATGAAATCTGTTTTGACGAACCACCAAGTTATCATTAAACTTTTCCTTTAAGAGTATTTATCATGTACACCACAATATTTTCCATGTAGACAAGAACCAGTCTGCACTAACAGACATAGGATGGCAGTGATGACGGTTTCAGTAAACCCTTTCTGAATATGCCATTGCATCTTCTGACTGGTTATGTCATCTGTCCCCATTGTATCGAATCAGGTCTTGTCATGTGTGAAGTGAATGAAGTCTGTATATCTCTGGGGCAGGATGAGTGTTGTCTCCATATGCGCTTTTGATGGGCACATATATCAGTGTGTTTGTGCTGTATTTGTCTGGGTGCTGTGGTGACTGGGGTCACTGCTTTCCTTATACTGGGGGTGTTGGTGTTTGAATTGCTAAGGTTAATGGGATTGCTCTTCCTGGGATATGGCTAGTGTTTCAGCATTGCTGAGGTTAATGCCACTCACATCATGCATAATCAGGTTGTCCCTGTGCTGAGTTATGGGGACGGGTCACAGTTTGGGAACATACACACCTTGGTGTGTAAGTGCTGTGTTGAAAACAAAGATATTCTTATTTCTCAAACAGAACGTTCATATTAGTTTTAGTACTGCCTTGTCCTTAGTCAGAATCAACACTTCGTCAGATTTAATCTGCTCAATTCTGAAGAATGCATTTTGGCTTCTAATGTATGACATTTTTATTTTATTTTATTTTAGTTGAGTTTAGTTTATTTTATGTGGTGACTACAGGGTTCATTTGTTTAGTATTTAGCTGTGCAGTTGATTAACTCTGACTGTTATATCAATAGCCTCAGGGTTTGGATTTGTCTTCGCTATTAGTGACAAGTTATAAGTAAACACAGCACATAAAATCCATCTGACACACAGTATCTACATATGTATCATCTAAGATAATTTGATGGACATTGTATGTAGTGATAGAGGGGGCAGGGATTCCTCAGAGGAGCTGAGGGGAGATATTCCGCCTTTCCCAGTCTTTATCTGTGCGCACTCATCTAGCTGGCCCTGTACACGGCTGTGCTGAGCTGGATAAAGATAACATGAGGGCCCAGACAGGCGATGGTGCCAGATAAGAACCACAGTGGGAGGTCAGGGAGCCCAGCCTGCCTGCACTAATGACGTGGGGGGACAGGCAGAGATCTGACACCCTGCCAGAAACAGAAAACCACACAGCACATGTCAATTTTGACACCGGAGGTACCCAGAGCTGCAGATACGTGAAGTAAAATGAAAATTTGTTAGAGAAGTTTGTCTGTGGATCCCCCTTTGATTAGACTCTTTAAAGAGAATGTGAGATATCACTGGAAAACTAAATGGGAAGAACTAAATGCCTAAAATTGACACCGTTGTCTAGTTTCTCCTGCCATTATCATGTTTTAGAGCTGTGACTCTGTTTATATGTTTAATTGCTATTTTATGACTAATTAGAGGTTAAGCGTTACTATGCAATTGATGGTCAATTAAGGCATAATAAATAGACAAATTATGACAAAACACCACACTACTAAAATGTACCAGTCATCAAAGAAGCACTTTTTTCAAAAAAAAGTGTGTGATTTAAAAGAAAATAACTGAAACAAGTAAAACCAAAATAAATGTCTTGAGGAACATACAGATTTTTCCATTGTGCTAAAAGACATCAAATGGACAACAAGTTAGTGAGTCGGAGTGTTGATTAGTATTCACTATCTGGTCCTGTGTCAGTTCTGTTCTGACACATGGTGAAAGTCCTCTCCATCAGCGATTGTAATGGACCTGAGACACATTCATCAGTCACTTTAACTGACCTGAGACACATTCATCAGTCACTTTAACTGACCTGAGACACATTCATCAGTCACTGTAACTGACCTGAGACACATTCATCAGTCACTGTAACTGACCGGAGACACATTTATCAGTCACTGTAACTGACCTGAGACACATTCATCAGTCACTGTAACTGACCGGAGACACATTTATCTGTCACTGTAACTGACCGGAGACACATTCACCAGCCATTGTAACTGACCGGAGACACATTCATCAGTCAACTGACCTGAGACACATTCATCAGCCATTGTAACGGACCGGAGACACATTCATCAGTCAACTGACCTGAGACACATTCATCAGCCATTGTAACGGACCGGAGACACATTCATCAGTCAACTGACCTGAGACACATTCATCAGCCATTGTAACGGACCGGAGACACATTCATCAGTCAACTGACCTGAGACACATTCATCAGCCATTGTAACGGACCGGAGACACATTCATCAGTCAGCTGACCTGAGATACATTCATCAGCCATTGTAATGGACCTCAGACACATTCTTCAGTCAACTGACCTGAGACACATTCATCAGCCATTGTAACGGACCTGATACACATTCTTCAGTCACTGTTACTGACCTGAGACACATTCATCAGTCACTACACAGAGTCTAAGTAGGGAATATTTTATTGCTGTCTTTTAATATCAGACTACAGGTCACAGGTAGACCAGCTGTCTTTTAATACCAGGCTACAGGTCACAGTTAGACAAGCCAACTTTTAATATCAGACTACAGGTCACAGGTAGACCAGCTGTCTTTTAATACCAGGCTACAGGTCACAGTTAGACAAGCCAACTTTTAATATCAGACTACAGGTCAGAGGTAGACAAGCCAACTTTTAATATCAGACTACAGGTCAGAGGTAGACAAGCCAACTTTTAATATTAGACTACAGGTCACAGGTAGACCAGCTGACTTTTAAGGTCAGTCTACAGGTCAGAGAATGCTCTGGGTTATGAGTAGTCTCACTCCTAAACAACATGCTGTAGTAAAGGCATGTGCACCCTGAAGTACACAGAAAAGTACAGAGTATATTAAATAAGCAGAGAAAAAAACACAGATAAGAAAGTGAGAGGAACCCCAATCTGAGCACAGCTGTAAAATACAGGTTACAGGTAAAGTGGAGCTTTTGGTTTGACCTGGGTTTGATTAGATGTCCCGAGACCTAAACCATTCGACCGAAATGACATATTTTTGACATTTAAGATGTGATTTGGGCCTCTTTAGTTATTAGGTTAGAAAAGTATTTTGGTCGGTAAATTCTCCCTACGATATGATCCATGCTTCAGTCCAGTTGTGGTCTGGGCCAGAGACTTGTGTTTGTCAGTAGCCATGGTTATGTGCAGCTTTTGTGAGAATGTGGTGGGAAAAATACAGTGAGTTTGTATTGAATTTGTCATAGGCAATACAGCAGTTGAGTGTAGCTTAAATAACAGTTTATAAAACTGTCTGGAGTTGATGGTGTGGACAATAAATGGTGATATATCACCACCTGACAGAAATCAAATTCCATAAAATTGAAATTGAAAATCCTCTAAGCCCATGGGCCGCAGGGCAGGCGGCTCATTCTCTGCCTGTCCCGGAGGTGGGGGCACCTGAGCTGTGTTGCACTTTATTCAGAGAAAAATGTCTGGCCTGTGACCAGTAAAGAATCTGTGCTTTCACCTGGAGCAAAACATCTTACAGTAATGTGTGAGTTGTCTACAAAGTGTGCCATTCTGTGAACCTCTCCTTCTACATGTGTTTGTGTTTCATTCCTAAACAGATGCCCAGTGGAGATGGTCGTGTGCCCAGCCATAGTCCATCCTCTCAGTACAGGATGCATTCGTATTATCCCACTGCCTCGTACCTTGGACAGGGCCTGGGCCCCACTGCCTGTGTGGCCCCCCTCTTCACCCTGGAGGAGAGTACTGCGTACGCAGAGCCAAAGCCAGCCAGTTAGTACACACACACACACACACACCAGCGACAGGTTCATAAAGTTTTATCCACAGTTTATCAACAGCGGGTGCAGGTACAACTGAGGGAGGTTCAACCAAGTCAAGGGTACCATAACAATGATAAAAAAAAACATAAATAGAATAAATAATGAATAATACATAAATAATTAAAAAATAAAAACTTTTATTAGGGCTGTTTGTTATGTGTCTGTACATTTAAAGGCAGACACCTTGCATCATGTCCATGGACATAAGTAAAAGAGTAATTTAACACTCTTATGAAAATGACTAATTTAACATATCTTTTCATTTCTGTCATGTGAAAACTGACACGGACAATTGTAACTTTTCAGTAAAACTGTTTAAGGCACCTTTCCCAAACCCCCGTTTTCAAACATGTGCTGTGAATAGGGCCTGCTGTTGTTGAGTTCACGCTGCGGGGGTTTTGTTTGTTATCATTTTGGCACTCTTTACTGGGTTTATGGAGATATGTGAGCCTGCTGTAGCTGCCCTGGATGGAGATGAATAGGCCATGCTGATCTCCTGTAGAGAAACATGAGGGCGGCAATTAGCCTCACTCTCACTGCCCCACCACACCTCTATACCACACTGTCACACACCAGGTGGTCCCAAAACACACCTCTATACCACACTCCCATACCACACTGTCACACACCAGGTGGTCCCAAAACACACCCCAACCTGCCCTTCTCTGTCTCACTTCACTCTTCACTCTACCCTCCTACGGTAAATCACATCACTGTCCCTCAGCTCACACACACACACACACACACACACACACACAGAGTCCACATTTTTACATTTTCATACAGAATCCATGTTTTGTCTCTAAACGAGTTCTGTAATTAATTCAAATGAGTACTTGTGTATGTTACTTTAAGCAAAGCGATACAGAGAGCAAACACTGAAATTTTAGCTTTTGAAGCATTTGCTGTTTGGACCATTTGGAACAGTGAGTTACCATAGCGTTAAGTCTCCAGAGATGGACGAGTCTGTTTCGTTCACTTAATCGTTGCTCCCTGAGTCACTAGCTGTGTGTGTGTGTGTGTGTGTGTGTGTGTAATTACATAGTGAACTCAGGGAGGACCGGACCCATCGTGACCTTGTGTGATGGTTGAGATTGGACTGTACCGTGTTATCTGTGCTGTTTCTGTCCGCAGTATGGGTACAGCCAGTTCCCCTGGACTCTTTTAGCTACCCCGCCTTCCACAGTTCTCAACAGATCCATGCTCCGCAGTATCTCATAGAACCACGCTTTACTTTAGTGTATGATTGCCTATTACCTAATAACAGTTTAAAGGCTGGCTTAGTACAGATATAATCATACAGTGGGTCGAAACTGATCATGTGATCTATAACGTACTCACTGTGGAAGAGTAAGTTTTATTAACATGGGTCAGTTCTCTCTTTTTTTTATTTAGAATAGATAATATGACAGAGCAGGTATACCGACACACTAAGAGATCTAAAACAGACCATTAGAACATGGACTGCAAGTTATTTTTATATGGACTAAACATAAAATATCAAAAGGAGAGAAAAGACATAGAAGCACAACAAAATGAAGTATTTTAGAGGATAAATCTTTCCAAATGCTAAACCAGTAGAATAGATAAAAAGTCATAAGAGGGTAATAAATTTCAATGAAAAAGATTAAAGGCTCAAATGTACATTGAATTGAGTGAGAGTGTACACGTAATTGACAGACACAGTGGGTTATTACCGTTGAATGCAGAGTGTGTGAGAATGTGTGTGATGACAACCTAATACCATTAAACGGCACACAAGACATCTCTTTATTCTGAAAGCAGGCTGTAGAGTGAGTTTTGACACAGATGTGGATACAGTAACAGTGTGTGGAGGCATGTGTATGTGTGTGAATGGTCTGGAAATGTGGTGCACACACACTGCTGTCTCTCCGTCTCTCCCTGTGTCTGCTGCTCTGTTTATTTCTCATGGTGCCGGGGATAATCAGTCGGCCAAGTACGAGGGCAAATAACCTTCACGAATGCCATGCTGTCCTCTGCAGCACCCCCCTCCACCCTCCCACCCACTGTCTCTGGAAAATTGCCTGTGAGGTTAGTGAGCAGGAACAGTTAAGATTTACAAACAATGATGAAGCTTGTCATGCGTCCCTCACCATCCGTCAGGAGCGGAAGGCTGGAGGGGCGGCGGAGTGTTCTTCATAAAAGGCAGCTCGCTGTGAAATACGCCCCAGCGCGCTCTTTACTGCGGCCAGCTCGTCAGCACCGCCGTGCCGTAAATCGACCCGACCCGAAAAGACAGAGCACTCCATCACCCAGCTCACCCTGCCTCACAGCCTCCGCCCAGCTTCCGCACGCCGCGCCCCACCTGAATTATGTCGGAATTTCAGTGTTATACGAGACAGCTTTGGGTTTTACCATTTTCTTGCCTGATAGGCTTTTTTTTATCAAAAGTGTTCCAAGTTGGATGTCTTGGCTAGGGCACGCAAAGTTTACTTCTGCAAGTGCAGCTGGCGTTTTGTTACAAGAGAAGTTTACAGAGGACTTGCTCTGTGTTTTTTTGTCAGAGTAGGCTACGGTGGTGCAAAAACTTGTTCTTCTGCTTGTTCACATTAAAAGAAATACTTTTATCCAGGTTTTGTGTAAGATGTCTGGTGGAAATGAATTGTATCATATAAATGCATATTAGTCTCTAGGGAGCACTCTCAGGTTAAATCAACATTGGGTGTCACAGCTGACACCCAGTGGAGTGTGAATGGTGAATTATCTGTTCATTGATCTGGCTGCTGTGAATTCAGCATGTCTTGTACTCACCACATGTGTTGGTAGATGTCCTAAGAAAATGACAGTGGTGATGATGATAATGGTGACATATTTGATATACAGAGGCTGATGTTTCTCTCTGCTATGGTCAGACCCATCACAGAGTTTATTCATTCCTCTCCTGTATGCCTTTATCAGAAAGACAAGGAACTGTCACAGGCTCTCACAGAACAGGTGCATCTGGGCAAGGTATAGAGTGTCATTTACCTGCGTAAACCTGTCTGATCTCTGTTAATCCACCCCGCTTATATTAATCCACATTAAAGATTGATACGTGTGCCCCTGCATTTGGTCTTTCCTGATAGTGACTTTGATGAGGACACTAACACCCTTGTCTAAACACGTTCATAGGTGTTTGTGTTCAGTTTTCCTTCATACAGAGAGAGGTATCTACACTCTAAGAAAGTGATGTAAAAATACAGCCAAATTCTAACAGTGATGTACTGTTTTTCCAAAATACAGTGAAATGCTGTAAAGTCTGATGCTTTCTTAGAGTCAAAAACAAGACTGACTGCTAACAGCAGGTTACTGTAAAATTTAATGGGATAATGCAGCATTTTCTTTTTTACAGTAGTAGAGTAGTGAGCCACACGCAACAATCGGCTTTCAATCATCATTCAACCTCCTTTCTAGAAGCCAACAAAAGGTTCCGTAACATCATACTGAGAAATTAACACTACATTTGAGGTTACTCAATTTCTAAGATAGGCCTATAATTTAGATGATAGATGTGTTCTGAGGAGAGTAGTGGTGTGCAGTTCGCAAACAAGTCGCTCTTTTAGTCATTCGTACCGTTTCACCAGCACAACTGAGTTGTTCTTTTTTTCTAATTCATCTGCTCCAAGTCAACTGCATGCAGTCAGTCGAAAACCTTTGGTATCACTACGCGGCGCACACAGCAATGGGCTAATAACAATGAACACTATCACTGGGAAGTTTCTTGTGTCTTTGCAATGCCCCCAACAACGCTGACTGCTTCTTTGAATCGTCCCCTTTTTTTTGTTTGGTTGAACTCGTCATGTTCTTTGGCATGATGCCTCTGGAGGTGCTCTGCCCTGTCCACACTAATCCGGGTAAATTTGAAAACGCCTAATTATTTCTCCGTTCAGCCGTTCAACCCACACTAAAACAGCATTTTCTGCCACCGAAAACAATACTTTTCGAAAATACATAAATTTGAAAACGCCGGGTTCATTGTAATGTGGACAGGGAAAACAGAGAGTTTCAGAAACGATGCTGTATGGTTGCCATGACATTGGCGAAAGTTAGTGCTCAATTCACCAGAGCAGACTTGATGGCCAAAATACAGTCAGTGCAGCTCTGTCTATCAAATGCTAATTTATCTTCAGTTCAGTTCAGATCATCATACTGTACAATGCACATGCACTGCTCCAATGTAGAAGACGAGCTTTACATTTGCTGTGCATAAGAGATGAAAAGCAACCGCAGTGGCAGTTCAAACCCTATATTGAGCAGTGATTTAGGATGCGACCTGGGTGAGCAAGTAGTTGGTGGGACAACTTCGTAATGGCGTAACAACAAATACAACAAACAGGCAATTCAGCATTTTGGTGTGGATGTAGAACATTTGGAAAACAGCACGAGAACGATAGTGTGTACAGAGAATAGAATTGAATTGAGTAGATTGGTCCCATAGATCAGCCTTATTGTCACCGATACCCAATCCAGCTCTTCCAGTCAGTATTGGACCAATATCCAATATCAATATCAGATCGGTGCATCCCTAGAATAGTTGTGATAGCTGTGATTGTGAGTGTGTAATTAGAAAGTTGCTGATTGACTGTGAATAGTTGTGATAGCTGTAATTGTGAATGTGTAATAAGGAAGGTTGCTGATTGTGAATAGTTGTGATAGCTGTGAATGTGAGTGTGTGATCAGGAGGGTTGCTGATTGACTGTGAATAGTTGTGATAGCTGTGATTGTGAATGTGTAATAAGGAAGGTTGCTGATTGTGAATAGTTGTGATAGCTGTGAATGTGAGTGTGTGGTAGGACTGTTGCTGACTCATTAGTGGAGTCTTTAGTGTAATGAAAACAGGGACAGTATAACAGTGCACATCAAGTGATGCTTGCCTGTCTTCCTCTCTTGAGTGCAGTGCTAAATGCCTGGTATTTCTCCCTGTGGACTGGTTAAATCTCTGTGTAATTGGCTGCCCCAGGATATAGTACTGCTGTAATGTGTACTACAACATGGCCATTATCGATAGCCTGAGGGAGAGAGCAAACTGACCGAAGACACACGGCCTCGTTATGTTCCTCTGGCCAAAGCTGCTGTCTTCCTTCATAGATACTATACTACACAGAAAGCCTCTTATAGAGGGAGTGTCAAAATCCAACAGTTTACAGATAGTACTGAATAAGAGAGAGTGTTTGATTCTCCAGTGCATTATATTGGCCGCTAAATAAATGCGTCGTTTCTCTGGGTCTTGCCCAGTCACGTTTCATCTGATGGTAGCTGTTTGTGAGGTAGACTGAATTTTAGTCCTGCAGAATCTGGTATCACTGTGGCCTTAATAAGAGAAGTAACATGCACTTGTGCTAAATAAATTTGAGTGATGTGAGTGCAGACTTATTGGGGATGTTTTGTTATAGCTGAGTAAAGTTAGACAGGAGAATCCTCTCCACATTGACTTTAGACTTATTTGTGCATCACTTATTCTCACTGCCAATTATTTTCTTTCCCTCAGAGATAATGACTAAATCCCTCAGATATTGACCTGGGGTCCTAGCTCATGATAGAATATCCATAATGTTTCGACAAATGAGGCAGGCAGAGAGATGGACAGGTCGTTTATGGGGGCAGAGAGAGCCTGTGTAGCATTGCTAATGATTTAGCATTAGTGACACTCTCTCACTTGGAACAGATTGGTTAACAATGCAGCACTCCCAGCATCTCTGTCTTTCATTAGCCCCTGACCCTGGCATCACGCCAGACGTCAGCGTGGGCTGAATGCTTACAGAGCCCTCTGAAGGCCCTGTGATAGGCACTGGGCTGTTTGTACGCTGGTGGGACTCAGGAAAGGAGCATTTACTACCACTGCAACAGCACAAGCATTGCCTTTCCTACGACTTGTTTATGTGGAGCGTGAAATAGTAAAAGCTCTTTTGTTGTGTCTTTGATCTGGAATCTGAATTCTAGGATATGTTGCCAATATTGTTGTGGGAAGGGTGTTGATTCTGTCGTAAATGACACGCTATGGTGTGATTGTATTTTGCAAAAATGAATATTACGTTTAATTTAATTTCATGCATTTCAGTGTTATTTAAGTGGATATATCCACTTCCTTATGTACAGGCCACTTTAGTCTGTTTGATTGGGAGAGAGAGACCCTCTATAAAAATGGCATCAGACTCCTGTGGTCATGTTGACTCTTTGAGGAGTCAGCATCTGCTGTTTGACTGTGTTTTCTGCATCATTAAATCCTGCCATGGGTGTAATGACTTTGTGACAGAGAAAGAGTGAGGGAGGGAAGGTGGGAGAGAGAAAGAGAGGCCCTTTGTGAGAGAGAGAGAGGGAGAGAGAGAGAGAGAGAACGGGTTGCTGTGAGAAGGCTCTGTCTCTCTCTCTCTCTCTAACTTTAGTCTTCAGTCATTACATGCTCTGCAGACACGCCTGCTGTCTCATTCTCACATCTCACTGACAGATTCATACCGGAAACTCTTGCAGTCAGCATCTCAGAGGATTTTTGTTTGTTTTTTTGTTTTGTTTTTTTGGAAAAAAGCGTCATTGAAGTAACCTGTAAAGTTAAAATAATTTTGTTTTGTTTATGCAAATTAGTTTTTTGATTAGCAATCTTTTTCTATCATTTACTTCTTGAAAAATAGAGAGACTGTGAACCTGTGTGTGTGTGTGTGAGTGTGCAGGCGCATGTGTGTTTATGTGAGTGTGTGTGTGTGTGTGTGTGTGTGTGCAGGCACATATATGTGCATGTGATTGTGTGTCTGTGTGTGTGTTTTTATCTCAGGCATTATCCACCCTCATTGCAGGTAGATCACAAGCTTATCCATAATAGATCTTTCCTAAATTACCGTCACCTTCCACATCTGCGCCTTTTTCCACTTTTTTTTTTTACCACTGCCAGAACTTACTGAGCCTCTTTCAGCCTCTCCCTCCCCTTTTCTCAGGCTATTTTAAAGGGCCTTCCTTTTGTTCAACCACACAAAGACCTTTTAATAGTTTGGAAATCTAAGATTGTCGGGGGGGGGGGGGGGGGGTGTAGGGCAAAAGTTCATTTGGGAGAGTAATCCCTCTGTGAGTGTACAGAGAAGTAAAACCTCTCTGCTTTCAGCGCTGTTGTATGTTTGACACACACAAGTGATTTTTCTGACTGATCAGGTCAAGTTTAAGCAGTGGCAGATTAACAGAAGCCGGGTTCCTACTCTCCAGTTTACTGATGGTAAATGTGACACTGCAGCACAGGACTAAGTCAGAACCAACATGGGTCAGAACTGATCAGCAATGTTTATTCTCAGCTGTCAGGGCTGCCCTTGTACCTGCTGTACACCACTGAACCAATCACTGTTAAACACATGTACAATGTCATTATGTGTCAAACATTTAAAGAATAGTTTTAAGTCTAAACTGCATGCTTTGCTGTGAATAATTATGATTAATTGCAATTAGGAATCTGGTGAAATTGATCCCTAATTAAAGATGCTTCCATTTAAAAAGCTATATTTATGTAAACTATACAAAATCAGTCATCTGGGTTCGGTGTATGTCATGTATTTTTGTAGTGATATGTTTTAATCGGAAGAAAAAAATATTAGTGTCGGTGAGTTTTCTCAGGTTGACAGCAAATGTGAAATAAGATGATCGGATCCTATGCAGATGGTTTATTCTATGAAACATGAATTCTCACTCAGCTGGTAACTCGAGCTAGAGGTCCAAACTGTCCAAAAGGAAAACAGCTGCATATCATTCTTGCTCAGCAATCGTGACCTTTGTCTCAGATTACCCAGCTCACTGAGAAGTCTTGTATTATCAGTCAAATGTGTACCTTGTGAATCATACTTTAGACTTGATGTACTTTTGTGAAAATTACATTAGGACAGATAGTCTTTGTTTTCTCCAAAAAGGCTGTGAAGCAGAAAAAACAGTGCACATTCTATTTTAGTCACACAAATTAATGTGGCAACTTTGTCCCCCCTAGACTGAATGAGTTGAATGAACTGAATAATTTAGTTTGGCTGTATTCCTTTCCTGCAGGGTGGACTGATAGCTGAGCATCCACAGTCATTTTAATTGGCTGATTTTAAGTGATTTTGAATGGTGGGCTTAAGAGATCGCCTCATTGGCTGTATTTTAGACTCATGTACATGGCATTAATCTGTATTAAATGGTAATGCAGTGATAATCAAATGAAAGGAAGCTGTAACCTAAAACGTGTCCACTGGCGTTGGCTCATCCTGTGATTTACTGTCCCTACAAACAGCCTGTCTATTCACCCGCCATACACCCCTCCCTTTAATTACGCTATAGATTTTACACTGATGAACTCCCTGGGAATTAACACAGATAGGGCTAATTTAGAACCTCCCAAGCCCCCCGCCCTGCATTATTGCTCTACAAGAGTCCACTGGAGTAGAACGCAGTGCATTTTAGCTACACAAACATTAGTATTAACGATTGGCCAGTTTGAAGTGGGTGACAGAACGCAGTGAGGCGCGATCCTGAGCCTGAAACCAATCAGGAACTTAATGAGGAGAAAAATGACTCCTCTCGTCAGCACCCCTTAATTACCTCCATACCACAGCAGAGCAAGGGGCGTGAGGAAGAGTGGAGGGAAAGAAAGAGGAATGGAAAAGGATAGGGGCACAGAAATGAACCCTGTATCTCCTCCCAGGGTTATGAAGGTCAGGATTACAGATGAGTGGAGTTTGTGTATCTTTTAGGCAGTGTCAAAGTGTTTATAGGCTGAGCAGATGGCAGTGCTGTGAGTGTAACATGGCCAGAGTACACATTGGGGTGGCTCAGTGAACAGGGCATGGCCTATTTTAATGGGAAACTGTAATAGCAAACATGGTTAGTGTCTCCATGTCACATTATGATCAGGGCTAATTCAATTAGTTATCAACTTGTATAAACTATGGCCAATAAAACATGTTAATTAAGTGTGTCAGTTATGCTGGCTGTAAAGAGAGCAGAATGAAATGAACCCTGTTTTAATAGCCCGCATATTTTTCAACTATGCCATGACATCAAACCACAGTGATGTCATGCTGTACACATCTGCTCAAACACTATTTGAATCTATAGGCTAGAGATCATCCATGAGTTTCCTTTTTTTTTTTATTTTGAGATGTTAATTCATAGACCTGCACGGACACATCTCTAAATAGAACAAACGTTAAGGTTAAAACAGATTTCTGAAGGTGCTGTCTCTGTGTTTCTGCACAGTCAGCATTATGACTAGTTCAGTCATTAGTTTGAGCACTTCGGTGCTTTGTGCTCTGACTGTAGTGGTTCTGATGGTTATAGTAACGTTGTGACGCTTATTGTAATGAAAGCTTTCTGCAGAAGAATGTGTGATGGTAAACAGAATCTTTACTCTGTGTTGACTGGAGATAGTGAGTGGTATAGCACAAAATGCTTCAACCAGCACAATCATACCCTTCTGTTTCAGTAGAATGGAAAGTCTTTTGACAGCCCTTGGAATAGAGCAGTGGTTTTCAGATCATTTATGCCTTTTATTTGAAAGGAAACATCTCCTGTGTGAACAATTATGCTGTCTTATTTAGAGGCTACTCCCAAAATGACTGCACCTGGTCCTTAGCAACTTCTGATGCCACAAAACACACTTCAGCGCTGATCCATGTAAAGAGCCTTGTTTCAGAGCCATACGGCACACGTTGCAGAGTCCCACTTTGTGATCCAGGGCGAAGCTTTTCAGTCAGTGACATTTAGTGACACTTGTTGCCTCCGTTTTCAAAAACATAAAATAAAGCATCACTCTTTTCACACTCAATGCAACCAAATTTATCAAGATTACCCCACATTGCAGAACTACTTATTTTTGGTGAATTTTATGTGTCTCAGAGTTAGTTCAGATGTGCTAAGTGACAACATGTATTCTAGCTGTGTATGTATGTGTGTATCTATTGAAGTTTGTGTTCATGAGTAAAAAGACCGTAAACATGTGGTTTGCCATGTAAGGTACATGAATGAAGAGACAGTGAACATGTGATTTGCCGTGAGTAATTTACTGCGTGTGGTTTACTATGTGTGATTTGCTGTGTGTAGTTCGCTGTGTGTTATTGTCTTATATCGACGTATGTTTGGTGATTACTGAACGAGGCCTTGCAGGCTATATATCTGCTAAGTCACTGAGGAACACTGTCACTCCTTGGAAGATCTTAAGAACCTCTAATTACACTGCCATAACAGTACTCATCATCTCACTGTACAAACAGGATTGCTACATTACAGCTCAGAAACACACTGTCTGAGTGAAATATTTTGGTCACGATTTTCACAGAATAGTTTATGCAATGTGGACTCAAACTGCGTAGGTCAGGTTAAGGGCAGTATTGGCTGAATCCTCTTTACCATGTATCACAGCAACTCTTCTGACTTCTATAGTTTACATCTTTAGGTCTGAATGTGAGAGGTGTGTCTTTGAGAAATTGAGTGGTGAAGACAGCTCTCTGATCAGTTAATCATGATGCAGCACTAAATCAAAGACAGTCTGCTCTGTGGATGCCAGCTCTTTATTCGGCTTACTGTACACACAGCTCATCCCGTCATTCCACAAGCTGGTTTGGTCAGTGCCAAGTAGTTTCTTTGTAAAAATCAGTAGCATTAGGTTTGCAGGGGAAGATGTTTAACCATACGTACTCATAGTAAGCCAGTTTTAACCTGTTCTATGACTGGACCTGTTTTTATTTCAGCGTTTTCACCTGATGGAGCACATGACTCCAGCCTGGCCTGCCTGTCCGTCACCTCTGTGGTTGGCCCAGAGAACAAGCCTGAGTGTGAGGCCGCTTCTGATTCCGGATCATTCTCTGTGAACACTATCGGAGAGGAGCCTTCGAAGTAACGCCTGAGAGCAGAGTAACATCTCACAGCAACTGTTACCTGTCATTGGTCCTTTTTGTCATTAATGGTTCACTTTTTTACATTCTCTCTTTCTCTCTGTTTAATTCTCTTAATTCTGTCTTTTGCTGATCATAATATTTAGTTTATGTGTTGTGGTGTTGAGTATGTTTCTTTCTAATATACCTTTTGATTACTGCAGACAATGTTGTGATTGTGGGTGATTGTTATGGTGTTGAGTATGTTTCTTTCTAATAAACCTTGTGATTACTGCAGACGGTGCTGTGATTGTGGGTTACTTTAACATTTACATGGAGAATGAGAATGATTTGCTTAGATCAGGATTCCGCTGTCCTCCTTAACTCCGTAGTTATTACTCAGAATGTCACAGGACCCACTCACCGTCATAATCATGCCCTAGACCGGGTTTTGTCCTCTGGGGTTAATGTTAACAATATATCTATTTTGCCACAGAGTGAAGACATTTCTTATCATTACCTTATTTTATGCAAGCTGCCCCTAGCCAATAATGCTATTCCTAAACCTCATTATCGAAATAGTCAGATAATAACGCCAACTACCAAAGATAGCTTCATTAACAACCTCCCAGACTTAGCCCCACTACTTCATGTACCACAAGGTCCCACAGAAGTGGACATGCTGAACGAGCTCTTCGGTATTACCTTATCTACAACGCTTTTGCGCCTCTCCACAAGAGTAAAGTTAGAGAAAAAAAGGGCTGGTTTAACAACCACAGCCGTGCACTTAAAAGAGCTGCTCGGGATGTGGAGCATAGAGGGAAGAAAACAAAGCTTCAGGTATTTTGAGTAGTATGGTAGGATAGCACAGCAAACTACAGGCATTCTCTGACAGCTGCATGGTCTACATACTTAGAGACTGTTTAGTACAGTGGCCCGACTGACCAGGAACAGAGTAGTCACTGAAACACAGATCCTATCACAATTAAGTAGGGATGAGTTTTTAAGTTTCTTTAACTGCAAGGTTGAGGACATTAGGAAGAAAACTGGAAGCAGTAAACCCCTAGCTGCAGCATCTCAGCCAAGTGACACCAGCTTAGTTAAACCCCTAAACCCCCTGAACAACTAAATTTTTTTTTTCCCCATTGGGCTTGATGAACTCAAAAAGATAATATCAACATCAAATTCCTCAACTTGTATACTTGATCCAGTGCCTACTTAACTATTGACTTATTTCCCTCAATTTCAGAGCATTTATTATTCATTGTTAATTCCTCTCTAAACCTTGGACACATACCTAGCACATTCAAAATTAGCAGTCATCCGACCACTTATTAAGAAATCTGATCTTGACCTGTATGTTCTGAATAACTACAGACCCATCCCTAACCTTCCGTTCATGTCCAAAGTAATAGAAAAAGCTGTCTTTTCAATTGTGCTCCTTCCCCCAGAGAAATGGTGTACGCAAAGATTTTCAGTCTGGATCTAGGCCCCACCATAGCACAGAGACAGTACTGGTCAGAGTAACTAATGGCCTACTTTTGTCCTCTGACTGTGGATGTATCTCACTACTTGTATTAATGGTCCATAGAGCAGCATTTGACACTGCAGACAACAGTATGCTTCTGGATAGGCTTGAGAGGCGTGTTGGCATTTGTGGACAGGCATTAGCATCGTTTAAATCTTACCTTTTTAAGTGTGTGTGTGTGTGTGTATGTGTGTGAATGTGTGTGTGTGTATTAGTGAGAACAGTATAAAACTTTGTAACCCCCAACACTGGGGTATCCATTCTGAGGCCTACAAGGTTGTAATCCCAAGCATCTGCTCCCAGAACGAGGCCCATATGCTTCTGTTCCTCCTGCCCGGACCTCCTGCATGCCCCTGTTTCGAACCAGCATCCCACCTGCGATGCTACTCAACCTGACTACGAACCAAGAACAACCTGTCCTTTCTAGTCATGCCAAAATCTCAGTTGTAACTATAGGGAAGCTAATTGCTCTCAGCCACTATATGGTTGGTCTTAAAGACAAACCTTCTGATATGAACACTGCTTGGTTATCAAATTAATCTATATCTCATACCACCTAGAGCTCTTAGAACCTTGTATATGAACTCATTTATACCATAAACAAATCACTGTACACACTTCATACTGTCTACTGTAAATAATTGTATAGACCATTGAATCTGTTTGTCATGGACTCATTCTACATCCATGAATGTCTATTTTATGTGCTGGCCAGAGGAGGATGGGCTCCCCCTGTTGAGTCTTGGTTCCTCCCAAAGTGTCTTCCTCCTATTCTCTCCATTAGGAAGTTTTTCCTTGCCAGTGTTGCCTTGGGCTTGCTCACTGGGGGTTTGGGCACTGATCACAGTAAGGTTACTTTGAGACAATTTTGATTGTATAAAGTGCTACATGGATAAACTTGAACTTAATATTTCTGTCTGCTGACAAATTTTGATTTAGATTTTTTTAAAGGCTCCCTTCTATTCATCTATTATCCATCTATTCACATCTCAAACCAGGAACTTCCTTATGTTTTGGTACTGAGACAAAATAATCTTGAATGAGTTGCAGTTCAGATACACTTGCATAGTTTCAGTAACATTTTACTCAAATAATCTTCAGGTATTTCAGCTGCTAAATTCATGTGAAAACAAGTCGTAAAGGCTGCTTACGCAGAAGGGGGACAGAAATTCTGCCCCATAGTTTAGCATCTTTCTTCTATGTGACAGCCTATCTGAAACAAAGTCAGTCAAAGTCTGGCCAGTGCAGTACTCCCTCCATACCACCCATCGTGTTGGGTTATGCAGCAGCAGGCTTTTCCTTCCCATACTATTAAAGCACATTGGTTCCATTTTGATCACCAGTTTGAGTTCACTGCATTTAGCAAATATGTTTTGTATTTTTGTTTTTTTTTTTTTATCATGAATCACGTCTCATAAGACAAAAAAATTCACGGTTTAAATTTGTGGTATTGCTGCAGGTTTTGTTTGTTTGTTTTGTTTTGTTTTTTTGAGAGTGGGGGGTGCTGATTTGCACGTGCAGAGACCTGTATAATGTTGCTTATATTTTGAAAAAATCAGCCTGAACTAGTTTTATGTTGGGACAACCACTGCTGTTTGTTTCTGTCACTGTTATGGAGACACATGTTACAAACCATCTCTCATGGTTATGTTTTAATAAAATTGAAGCAGAAATCACTTGAAATATTGAAGTGTTTGTGGCAACACAGCATTGGGAAATGAAACTGTTGGTGACAGCAGTGTGTGTGTGTGTGTGTGTGTGTGTGTGTGTGTGTGTGTGTGTGTTTGTATTAGTGAGAACAATATAAAACCAAAAATGAAAATGACTTGTATTTGGGTTAGCTCTGCGCTTTGAAAACATGCATTTGATTCTGCCCCATCTGCTGTAATCAATAATCTGGCCATCTTGTTTTTTTATTAAATGTACTTACTCTTAATTTCATCCACCAGTGATTTTAGTGAGAGTAATGCGAAGTTACCTATATAGCTGTGACATTATAAATCATTTGGTGAGACTGGATCGTGCAGCAGTATCGATTGGTCCTGATATATCACAGAAATTTACTGTCACCTCTGTTTTCAATTAAAGATACAATCAGTCAGATAATGACTTAATTGGATTTTACAGAAGATTGAGTTTTATTGCCCCGTGCTTTACGAGTTTAGTTAAGAAAGGCTCTTTTATCATGGTTGTCAGGGCCGGCTGGCGTTTGGCTGCGTCCTTCTGTTTCTGCTCCTGTGCGCTGTTCCTCTGGTGAGGAGACTGTGTCACTGGATCTGTTTTCCTTGAGCTGCAATAACACCATCAATCAGAGCAGCCCCACGGAAGATAAATCCACACTCCGCCCAAACACACACACACACACACACACACACACACACACCCACACACACACACAGTTTACACGCAAACACTGTCAGAAGTTAGTTGTCACAACACTGTTGAATGACCACACTGTGTGACACAAGGCCCAGTTTACACATATTTATCTTTGCATGAACCCTGTACACCTTGATCCACTGTACATTATACAGCGCAACACAGAGTGTGTCTGCAGTGAAATTAGACACACTAGTCAGGATAAGAACTATCTGGAGCAAACAGAACACATGACAGGAGTTTTGTTCACACTTGTCATTAAAGTTGGAAAACAAAGTGCTGTCATGGCTGTCCTGCTGAGATCTGACCCGAAAAAAAATTCTGTTAAAAGTTTGAGTTTGATCATTCATAGTTGCCTGTGTTAAAATCCATCTGTAACAGGTCAGTCCACTGCATTTTCCTCTGCCAGATAAAAACACACATAACAAAACACAGATTAATGATCCAGCTGAGGGCCAGTTAGAATAAGCAGCATTCGCTACGGATTGTGCATTGAAAGTCAGCTGCCATCCCAAAAAGACGGGGTGTCTGAAAAGAGCACAGTTTGCTTGCTCTAGTACAGACTCGTATTTGTGTTGTTACTGGTAAGTACGGAAATAATTAGCCAGTACGTGTGACATTTGTGCCATCAGAACAATCTATCCTCTAAAACTCTTTGAGGAATTGATTGGTCACTATACTTAGTAATTGCCCATAGTTACACTGTTAGCATGGAAACCGGGAGAGTAATTTAATAGACTGCCCAGGAGTAGGGTGGGTAAATAGGGAGGGGCAGGAGTTAAATTATACAGGGACGGAATATTCAGTCTGTGTCACGTCTCCTCACTGCGGAGAGTTCATTTAGGCCCAGGAGAATAGAGCAGTGTGTAAACTTTCATTGTTTCTGTGGGCGGTGCCAAGAGGGGAGAGGGCAGATCTCAATACCCTTAGTGACACCTCCAGCATGGAGGAATTAGGGAGATGTTACACTGGGCAGATGTCCTGCCATTATTCACAATTCTGATGCCTATTGGCTGCCTGTCACAGAACTCAATGGAGGACACGCCCACCAGGGTTAAGAGGAATGAGTCAGTGGATGTCATTGGTATTGCACACTAAATGGAGTGATTGGTCCAGCCTTAGATAAGTTTTAATGTCAGAAGAGTTTTTCACCTTTGAATAATGATACCTGGCATGAAATGAAATTGCTCTATGTGTCATATCAATTGCTGTGAGAAAAAATGATTGAATGTGATTAAATTTTTCCGTAAAAAACTTCAGGTTTGTATTTACAGTAATCCTCTCCGTCTCTTCAAACCTTTAATGTTTTGCCAAATGTTTTATAGTGTCCCCTTAAAACATTTCCTTAATGCTGATATAAACATGTTTGAATCATTATGTCAGTAATATTTATATTAATATTTTAATATAATTATGTCGATAACATTAATATTGATATATTCATATCAAGTTGTTGATATTAACATTAATATTTTAAGATACTTTTGTCATTAATGTCATTATTAATATATTCACATCATCATGTTATTAGTCAATTGAAGAAAAGGTCAGACACAGAGAGCCATTCATTGACTTCAGAGATTATACCTGTTTTTACTAATTTCAGAGATTATGCTTGATATAACTGATTTAAGATATTATACCTGTCATAACTTATTTCAGAGATTATGTCTGTTATAACTGATGTTAGAGATTATAACTGTGAGAACTGATGTCATGTATGGAGTGTTTGATATGATCCACTGAATGGAGGCTACAAGTCTAAACTCTCTGTGAAGAGTTTGACTTTTGAATTTGACTGTTGAGTTTAATTTATTCCTGTATTGTCCTTCATCCAGTGGTGGAAACTGGAGTTTATTCTCTTTTTTTAGTAGTATGATTCATTTCACAATCTTATCAATACAATCAGATCACACTTTGTCTTATCTGCAGATACAGCGCAATCCCATAACACTGGTCACTATCTCGGCTCACATAATCTGTCCCTATTCCACATATCAATCATAGAGCCGTAGCAAAATCACGTAATCCATACCTATTTCTGATATGAACTGTGCCACCATATTAGAAATATTTCCTTAAATGTCACATCTTCATCACAACATTCTAATAAGAAACCAAACATTATTCCAGTGTTTCATTTATTTGGAACGTAATAATAATTCCTCTATTCGTTTTAACAATTTCTGTTTGCTCAAATCATCCTGTACTGGTGGGCAGAAAGTCCCCTGTTCCCACTGTGCTGCCTCGATTTCTGTAACCCATTCTATTCCTCTCCCCATACATTAACAATTTCCCCCTAGTATTTGTCACCTTGTTCCTTCAGAAATATTTCCAGAATTATTCTTCAAAATATCTTTGCTGCCCTCTATCAAACATGTTTCCAAAAAATATTTACTGTCCCTGGATCAGCATTATTCCAAGAACGCTACGTCTCTTTTCTTTGTATACCCAAGCCCGTATTGCTGCTATAATTACAATGAAGATGGTCGATCATACAAGAGACAGTGCGTGAGTGAGGTGGGAAAGTAATAGCAGACTGTGACAAATATTTACATTAATAAGAGCTACCAACAGAAAAATTCGTCTACTTTGGTGGCTGTGGTTTCATGTGGAAACCTTGACCACATTCAATTGCTTTTTAATAACACTGAGATTACATAAAGGGCGAATGGTCGGGCAAGTGCAAAAATGCCTTTAACTCGTATGAGCTGATTTTTTTTGGAGAAAATGGAGACGAAATACTAATTATATACTTTCTGTCAGAGGTTCTTTTTTTCATTCTCACTCGATTTATATCACTTTTTCATGACATGACTTTTTGACCAGTCAATGCATGCGCTGGAGATGAAGCTAGAATCTCCATATTCGGCCGTACCTCGAACGAAATGCAATAAACTGTTTACTGTGATTAACTTGCATATGCATGAATATCACTTGTATTTGCTTTTACCAAAATGTCATATGACATGATATTTGCTCTGATAGAAATTAGTCAAAACGTTTTCATGTGTGTGTGTGTGTGTGTGTGTGTGTGTGTGTGTGTGTATGTGTGTGTATGTATGTGTGTGATATTTTATGGTGAGCAAATTTTTTTTATTCTGGTATTTTATACTCTCTGCTTGCGGTGCTGTAAAACATTAATAATTTTATCACGCATTGCTGCCTTATATACACAGTCTTGTCCTCCCACTCGCGACTGCTGCGAATTTACTTGCCCTGTACAAACTGCAAGCGCATTATGGTCACCTTGAAATTTCCTCCGCTATTTTCCAATTAAAAGCTTAATAGCCCTGGAAACGGAGATCATGGGGTGAAGTTTACCATGGCCCCTGTTCTTAAAGCAGTTCTGCTTGGATCCCATTATGTGCTTGAATAAATCCTTTCAAGAACAGAACTGGGATTTGGAGTTGGCCGGTGTTGTGTTTCAATGGAGGCTGTCGGGCAAAGGGACATCTCGGCATCTTAGATATTGCTGTCATTGTAAACGAAGCATACGCTTCTGGCAATACAAAACTTTCAAAAATAGTTTCTTGCCGCTGCAGTGTTAAAACATTTGAAAAGCAGATTTACTCACGAATATACTTAAATCGTGACTGCGCATTTAGTTTACAAAATCATTAGAGATAAACGCAATTTTTAGGACACCTTTTAATTAGCTTTGGAAAGGGTATTCCACATTCAGCTCTGGCCTCCTCAATCAATTTTCACTCCGTGATCTGAACATTAGGCTTTTGTGTCTAACCCCTGTGTCCACACATCATTCTCCTCGTCATATTAGTGGATTCTATTCATTTATGGGAACAGAAAGCACCACAAGTTCCAATTTTAATTTCAGTCGCTCAGTTAACGAGTATGGAACTATGTCTGTGAATTTAAAGTTAGTCTAGGAGTGGGTTATGTGCACATTGATATGCAAACCAACACATTGTTCGGGCTCTATTTAATTCGGACTCACAGCGTGCGGTGAAACAAAGTACCTGGCGGTTTCAGCCCATGACAATGTGCACTACATTCTTTTCCACATTCCTCGTTGATATTGCTGCACGTACAGGAAACTTCATTCCTCGTTTGAAATACTGTTTAGCATCGTACTGTAATCAGATATTTTAAAGTGTGTTAATACATTTCAATGCATTCAAGTATTGTTTTGATAATGTCAATTTTGGAGAAAGAGTGAGGGAATTTTGCGAAATTCAATTTAATCTTTTGTTGTTGTAAAACAGAAAAGCAAACGCATAAACATTATATAGCCTATAAATTACGTTTATATTGGTGTATGATAAATTTACAATTTAAAAACATTTTACAATTTTATCAGCTCAGAGGAGAATTGTACAATTCTGTTAAGTCGCGTGGGACTGAGCGGTGTGTGACGGATGCAAGAGATAGCGGGAAGTTACTCGCTTGCATTAGTGCGTGTCAGATCGCCTGATGCACGTCTTTATTGCCAGTGGAAAAGGTGGATCCTCGTCTTAGAGTCAACACCTCTTATCACGAGTGTAGCGAGCTGCGCTGGGGCTTGATCTTCTAACTACTGACACCACTCTGCCTACACGCCTTATCTGATGCACTTGCGCCTTTGGCACTCCTGGAAACTAACATCTACCGGACTTTGTGCACAATGAATGGCTACGGGTCACCCTACCTCTACATGGGGGGCCCAGTACCCCAGGCAAGAGCGCCCCTCCAAAGGACGCCCAAGTGTGCTCGTTGTAGAAATCACGGCGTGCTTTCCTGGTTGAAAGGACACAAACGGTACTGTCGGTTTAAGGACTGTACTTGTGAGAAATGCATTCTGATCATTGAGCGCCAGCGGGTCATGGCAGCTCAGGTGGCGTTGAGGAGGCAGCAAGCGAACGAGAGTTTGGAGAGTCTCATCCCGGAGTCCCTGAGAGCTCTCCCCAGTCTCTCCGTGGCGGCTGGAGGCAGCGATGGGACCCAGGGAGCACCGCCACCCACTACCAGTATCGATCTACGATGGACGACAGAGACAGTAGCCAAACCACCATCACAAGGTAAGCGAAAAGCAACTGCAAATAATATTCATGCCTGAATTATCCGATCACTAGCCTGACAGTATACGTTTTCTAGAATACCAATTATCGGTGAAATATCTGCTTCTTTCTGTGTCGGCTAATTATCACCAATTAATTTAATTAAATTATGGAAATGATGTATTTTTAACACGAATAACTAATTCTCCAAAAGCCATGTTTTCATTGCGTTTTCTTTATTTCTGACTTGCGCGAACGCTGCTGCATTATTCATTGTCTCAATAGGCCGATATAAAGTGCGGTAGGGAACGCTGACTCAGAATCTCCCAGCGACTATGCCTAAATTGTAGGACACATTTAAATAACCCATGTACAATTTCATACTGTTATTTAATATTTCGTCTCTTAGCAAGTAATTACGTTTTCATCGTGGAAACATTAGGTTACACACTCCATTGTGTGTAAGGTGTATAACAGTTTTATGAAAGCATAACTAATAAATGCAATGGTAAGTGTTACAACGTTAAGTTAATTAATTAAGTTAATTAAGTTAATTTTTAACTGTAGGCCTACGTTATTTAAAAAATATTGTAAAATCTTAGGTTATTTAAAAATAGGCCTATATATAATTTTCAGCAAACCACAGTCTGACCGCTGTGGAATCTCATCATAGGGCTATTTTATTATTATACAACTATGCAACAGGCCTGACAGACGTGCTGATCTGTCGATCCCGATATGATCACTATGACGACCACGCCTCGGCCGACAAGAGGAAAATTAAAAAGAAGACATTTAGAAGTTCTGGGAATAAACAGATTTTTTTTCAGTTAAAATGTGGCACAGCAGTATTACTGCTGATTTTATTATTATTATTATTATTATTACTATTAGTAGTAGTAGTAGTAGTAGTGTTGTTGTTGTTGTTGTTGTTGTTGCTGTTGTTATTGTTAATTATTATTATTATTATTATTATTATTATTATTTAGTTGTTGTTATATTTCGGTGCACTCATGATAATTATTGTGTAAATTCTATATATATAGCGTATATATTATGTGTAGTGACTGCCAGTAATGTGTAGAATTAGGCTACAGTATTTTCTTATTTACACCAGTAGCCGAGCGCATGAAGCCGGTCCCAGCTCAGCGCTTTACACATCTTTATATTATTTTGAATAAGCAGTACCTCAATTCCCATGACTACATATAACTGAACCTTTCATAATGACCTCTGACCAAACAATAAACGAAAATAGGCCTATTGTGCAATATATTTTGTCTGTGTTTCGGGAAAGAACATGCTTTCCGAAACGCATTGCGCGTCACACATTAAAGATCACTCCAGATCTGAAAGTTCGTCATCAAGCTGCAGCGACTCAATTTTTTTGGCTGGATTTATGACAAATATATCAACTGACAGGATGCTAAGACACAAGACCGAACGAAATCTGACCTTCTATCAAGTATGTTGAATTATTGAACGATACTAACGACCATAGCTTGACACAACAAATCGAAAGCAATAGCCGTAATTTCTGAGGCCACTGGAACTAAAGTGAAATGTTACCAAACAACAGGCAATCCGTTTACAAAATGCAGGCAAGGAATTGACCGGAGATTCTTAAGATAGACCGGTAAGCACTTTGCGCTGCCTGCTCCCAGCGGAAATAAATTAAAGAATTATAAATCACTGAAGTGTTGTCAGGAAGCTAATATATTAATCTAATGTTGCTTTTCTCCTCTGCAGTCTGTAGAACTTGAAACTGCAGTGTCAAGTGGTTTGGGAAAAGCACAGGCAACAGACTTGTTGCTGGCCTCGTAATTTGGCTTGCTTTACTATTTTATTCGAGATGCGTTGCATATTTGTACACATGATAGAATTAATGCAGTCGTAGCCTACTGAATTATTTGATTAAAATTAGCATATGATTACTGTCTTGTGACTTCCCCCAATTTGTTTTCTGTACATTTTACAGAACTTGTGTCAATTCATTTTAACTTAGTATTTTCATAAATACGTGGGAAATGAGAATATGGTCGGAAATGAGGGAGTAAAATAATAAATAATTTTAATCATTCAGTGACCTGATGCATAGGATATGGCGACAACTGACTAATGAATCACTGTCTGTATTTAGTAGATCTGATTGAGGATGTGTCGGAGGAGCAGTCAGGAGCAGAGAATGGAGGGTGTGGCAGTGACAGGGAGCAGGACCAGGTCAGTTCTCCTGAGGAGCCCAAACCCAATCCCTGCTACAGCCCTGACACCCCTGAGACGTCAGCCCTGTCTCAGCCAGAGGAGAATCACTACAGCTTACAGAGACCTGGTTCTGACCCAGATCCCAAAGCCGACAGCCCCAAATACACAAACGAGCCAAGCCTACTCATAGAGGGTGTGTCAGGCTCAGTGTCACTCCCCTTCAACCTGAAGGCCAACCGGCCGCCTCTGGAGGTTCTGAGGAAGATTTTTCCCACACATAAGTCAGCTGTTTTGGAACTGATCCTGCGGGGTTGTGGTGGGGACCTGGTTGGCGCCATTGAGGTTCTTCTCTCTAGCAGGTCAGCTCTGAAGCCCGAGAAGACTTCCACAGAGAACGCTGACCCCATAGTCCTCCCATCCAATGGGCACCTTTTTGAACACACCTTGGGGTCCTACCCAGTGTCCTCATCCTCAAAATGGTCAGTGGGATCAGCGTTTCGAGTTCCAGATTCACTGCGATTTTCCTCGGAATCTTCTGGAGTCCTTCCAGGCCCGTTGGGAATGCCCCTGCAGCAGAGTTTTCCCCAGCCCCCCCGCTACCCCCTCATGCTGCGCAACTCTCTGACCCGCAGTCAGTCGGGTCCATTCCTGCATAACGACATCACACTGTGGAATACCATGACGCTCCAGCAGCAGTACCAACTCCGCTCTCAGTATATATCTCCGTTCTCTGGACCACCCTCCGGAGTTTTCCGCAGCTCGCCGCTTCTGCCCTCCCGACCTTCAGAGGATTCCCGGATCACCCTGCAGGAAGATAACTGCCCACTGGTTCCCAAACAGACTGTTTATGGCGCCGACGAGGAATACGAGGACAGATCGGATTCGTCGGAGTCAAGAATACTGAATACATCATCGTAACGTCTGTTTCATTTCACCGGCAGCCAAATTACGCAAGTGTGCTATGAAAGAGCAAAAGGATAAAAGAAATCCAGGAGCTGAATTAACACCATCTTCGATATTGTTTTACGCTTTGGCTTGAAGGACGTTAGCTCAGTGTAATGAATGTGAACAGTTCTCTACAACTCGGTGTAAAACTGTATGACTGAATTTGACCCAAAAGTGTATAAATGGCGTTTAGCGCATTTCTTTGTGAAAAAAATCACAATCTCCACTTTGCATGGAATGTACTGTGAATATGTCTGTAATGTAGAAACTGTGGTGCATGTTGAGAGTATGCAAAATAAAAGCTGTTAACATTTCCCATGTGTTTCATTTACGTTTGCTGAATTAAAGCACATATGACTTTTTAACAGATCTGTAACCTGTGAACGCCAATGGCCTAGTTCTTTGTCACGACATAACACAAGGTGATACGTAGAGATAACTGATTAGCAGTTCTTAGACAATCCAATGAAAGAGCGAGTTTCCGTAGAGAACATGCAGTTGTGAGGTCCGTCAAAATAAAGCTGACCTAAAGACTGGAATTCACGGTATGATAATGTGTGGTGCTCCACACTTGACTCTTACTAATTAAGGGGTTAAAATATATATGCGCAAGCGTACATTTTTCAAGTGTATATTCCGCGCAGAGCACGATAATCCAAAGGAATAACCTCAAATTCCAAGAAAGTTCAAATTAGAAATCTCGTGTAAATACAGCTATTGGTTTCCGTTATTTTTTGAGACAATGCCTTACAACCACGAACACACACAATACGCAAATTATTTACTTTAACGAACGTAACATGGCCAACTGTTATTTTTTGCCCATTTCAGTGTTTGTCAGACAAGGGGGAAATATTACACTCAGAAAAAAGAAACTGAAGTGCTGAGTTCGCATATCAAGGTGCGAGGACCACGTGAAAAGAGTTGTAGCACGATTATATCTGTGATATGTATTTGATATTTGAGATAGGGTTTGCGGTGGCTC
Source organism: Chanos chanos (assembly GCF_902362185.1). Classification (NCBI taxonomy): domain Eukaryota; kingdom Metazoa; phylum Chordata; class Actinopteri; order Gonorynchiformes; family Chanidae; genus Chanos; species Chanos chanos. The sequence goes on from NC_044495.1 coordinate 45,144,226, forward strand.
AGACTACGTCCTTCGTAGTCTGAGCCACCGCAAAATTTGAGTAAATGGCTCCATCTAGCGGTGGACTACAAAACTCTTGAGAAAACCCAATCTTTAAACAAATTATCTCTGTTCAAATTTATTTATTTTATATGTATTTATTTATTTATTTTTACATGGACAAACATCTTTCAAAACTACAGTCAACCAAATCTGCATCATCTGCCTTCCACGGGCTTATGAACTAGGTGTTTTTGCGCGCTCTGATCCTGACAATCTTTAAAAGTTTATTTAACACGGCAACATTTAACACTATTTATTTAACACTAACCAGCTTCTAGTGGAGCTAGGGTCGGTGAAGGGTCTGTAACTATAGCCGATGAGTGAGAAGTGTCCATGGTCAAAGTTATCTAAGTTACACCTCATGCGTAGCCTACATCTATCTAAAAATAAACAGAAAACTAAATCTGTCGTTTGCATCGATCCAGACCGTAAATTAAATAGCTTTTAATTATTTGTTCGATTTGTTTAAGCTTTGCTCAAATAGAGAAACCCTTGACATAAAGGGGCTGATTCAAATTCGAATCAGATGAACTAGGAAACTTTTCATACTCTAATTTTATTGTATGATAGGCCGTCCTCGCATGCGTCAAATGTCCCAGGAGATCGTACAACGATTCCGTATTGATTCTGCACTCCAGTTTCGTTTTGGTTCATTTTCATTCTGGAAGTTAGAGAGATGGGTAGTTATTCTGGTTTATAAAGATCTGTTATTTTAATGCTACCTTAGCTTTTTTGGTGTAACTTTTGAATGTTAGGCCATTTTTCCCCTTATGATGTCTTTGTTCAGGCCTACTGACAGCGGAAAACCATGGGGCGTCTACTTAATGAACATTTAGATAAATATCTTAGGTTATGGATGTTTAACTTATTCTTACCTACTGCATTTTTGCTATTGATAATTACTTCTTAGTTGTGTTGATACATACAGTTTTGATTTTAGTGCAACTTAGCCCAAGTGAGTTGTAGTTTACTCTAGTTGACACTTGATGTTATTGTGCTCATTCCTGTCTTTTTTCTCTGTGTCTCTTTTTTTTTTTTGTCTGTCAATGCCAGGGGGTTAAGAGACAAAACGAAATGTTTTAATATTACTTTGGATGATGCTCTTGATGGATGGCCTCCACGCCAGCCTACTTCTTTCAACTCCAAACTAAGAGCATTCGTGGACAGATTTGATGTAATTGATATCTGGAGAGAAAAAAATCCCAAGAGTTGTGTATACACCTGGTGCAACAAAGACACCTCCAAAAAATCTAGGATAGATTATTGGCTCATATCAAAGTCTGTGACTCATAATGACATTTCAGTATATGTTCAGAATTCCCCATTAACTGACCATAAGGCAATACATGTAACAATCAGCCTTTCCCCTAAGTCAGATCTCAATATAAAAAAAGCCACAATGTTGAAACTAAACAACTCCCTTTTAAAATATGCTTTTGTGAAGGAAAAAATTAAATCCTTAATTGTTGATTACTGGATCAAAGCTTTAATAGAGAATTCCTGTTGGGGGAACTGGGAATTGTGTAAATATGAGCTTGGGAATTTCTTAAGGAAAACTGGTAGTAATCTTGCTAAAAAGAGAAGGGAACATGAGGATACTGTAATACTGTACAAAAAGATACTGTAAAAAAAGAGTACTTAAGTACAAAATGACTTAAATGATATCATTGCATAAAAGCTGAAGGAGCCTTTGTTAGGTCCAGAAGGAAATGGATGGAGGAGGGAGAACAGAATACTTCTCCAGCGTACTTCTTTAGATTGGCAAAAAATAATTCTATGATGTCTTCTGTAACACTGCTGGACATTACAGGTGAAAAAAAACACTGATGCTAAAAAGATATCCTTATTCTGTACTGAATTATATAGCAATTTATATAAATCTAGATGCTCAGAAGATTTTCCATCCCTATTTCTTCAATCAGTTGAGCATTGCAATGAAGTATAAGATAATGACAAACAAGATTGTGACAATGACGTTTCTCTAGCTGAAGTTAAGAAATGTATTATTACCTTAACATCCGCTTAGTATTGGATTTACTAGATTATAATGAGCTCATTGATAATGATAGCTTCATTCTTTTTCTAGATTTTAACAAAGCCTTTGATTCTGTGGAACACCCATTTATTTTTAAAGTGCTAGAAATGTTTGGCTTTGGTGCATACTTCTCTAGCACCGTTAAGACATTGTGCAAAAATGGTAACAGCTGTGTTAAACTAAAATAAGGTACATCTAAATGATTTTGTTTATCGCACAGTATAAGACAAGGGTGCCCAGTCTCGCCATATCTGTTTCTCCTTGCCTCGCAATTGCTTGCGGCATTTATACAACAGAGTAACTTACATGGCAAATCAATTGCTAGCCATCAAATTCTCATCAGTCAGCTAGCAGACAACGCTACACTTTTTTTGTTAAGGATGCTTCCCAGGTTCCTCAAGCTATTTCTCTTCAAGAAAAATTTTCTGGAGCATCTGGACTATCTCTAAATATTAATAAATGTGAATTACTGCCTGTAAAAGATAATTCAGTGTCCAGTACAAGCATAATTTTTCTCCACATAAGTATTTAATTAGGAATAACAAAGACATTCTGTACAAAAACAAATCTCTCTACCTAGAAAATTGGGTGAACCATGGTATTCTGTTGGTTTCTCAACTACTGAATCAGAATCTTCTTCTCCTTAATTATTCTGAATTCTTATCTAATTTCAACTTACCAATGACATTCAAAGAATTTTCCACCGTTGTTGATGGTATACCTCAAGGAGTTGTGATGTTGAAGAGCCAACAAACATTTGCTGTTTTGCCAGATGTATCAGACTTGGACCCATGTACCTCAGCTATAGGACAGATTTGCTTCTCACCCAGGATTAGTAGGAACAATAGAACCATCAGGATCTTGTTCCAGGAAGATATTGTGACAATTCCATGTGGTTTCCTGCTGGACTGGTTTCATAGGTGACATCCCCTGGTGGAGTGTTTGGACCCTGCCTTTAAAAGATCTTCTAATAAATGAAGTGAGAGAGGTCTCCCATAAACTTATACATAGATATTACCCTGCTAAAAATTTTATTCTTAGTATGAAAAAAGATCTAGATGATAAATATTCTTTCTGTGAAGGGCCTCCTGAAACTTCAGCCTGCTTATTTTGGTTCTGCTGCCATACTGACAAATTCTGGTCAGATCTGTTAACATTATTATGTACCAGCCTTAAGTACAATTTTGAACATTCATTTGCACATTTTATTTGGCTTCCATGACTTCAATCCTGAGGAAAAAGATATGTTTCATATAAGCAATTTTATCTTTTTATTAGCAAAATACTTTATACACAAATGCAAGTATAATAATAGCATGCCACTACTCTTTACATTCCTCGGTGATGTAAAGGTATATGACAACACAATTCAAACCTCAACAAACCCTACAGCAACAAATACTGTCCTCCTCCTGAACTCTTTTCACCTCTGTGAATGACCTCTTCTCTGTCTCTGTGTAGTCTTTGTTCTTCTTCTTTTTTTCTTGCTATCTGTTTGAATATCCACTATTTACTATATCAATGTCTCTTTATATGTCAAGTCTCCTGGCATCTTCGTAATGTGATTTACGTCCATATATTCTGACTGTGGATGTACTGGTTGTCAAATAAAGTTTAGCTCCGGGAAAAGTTTCTGTATTGCCACCCTGTGGTGAAAAGAGGAAATTACCGTATCTCTCTTCCGTTATCGTTTCTTCCTTTAACGTTATATAGGCCTAATCCTCAATTAAACGCTAGAAAGTCGCAGTTACTATTATTATTATTTTTAAAACCAAAGAGTATACGCAAAGATCTAAGACGTCACTGGATCTTTATTGCTAACCGATAACACCTGGGTTTGAATAAGAGGTGATCTCCCTCCTGCTCCATATACTGTTTATTTTGACATTTTTTTAAGTATAACAGATTAAATGTTATGTGACGATAGTAATGATTGCAGGCCATTCAAATCTATTACGGGGCTATGAAAGCACATTTCAGTGACGTATCAACATTAGGCGATACCAACGAAATGAAATTATTTCTAATTATTTGAATTTGGATTTGTTTATGATTCGTACTAGCGTATATTTAGTTATATTTAGTTATGTCTTATTGCCAAGATAACAATAAACACGGTGAAATGATCAGTAGGACTTACCTAATAATTATTCCAAGGTAGTTTATTATATAATAATAATTAGCACGTAACTTCCAACCGCCATTTTCCATTTATTTGTCTTTCTTTCTTTTTTTCTTTCTTGGCCCGTGTCTGCTTGCTTGCTTGTTTGTTTGTTTGTTTGCATATGTTGATTCACTGTAACGCCTGGAAGCAGGTGTTGCAATTTCATTTGAACATTGTTAGTTTAAGAGACAGAAACCTGTTATGAGCTGACCTCTGAGTTTGCGCGTCTAAGTCAACAAATCTTACCTGATGTGCTCGGTCTTCGCTCAAAACAAATAGACAAATTATGGCTATGGCTCAATTTTTTTAACACCCGACCGAAAGCACGTGTTGCCAATTCATCAAGCATCCTAAAATGCTAATTAACATAGCAGGGCCTGTCGTAAATCCTAAGATCTTCGCTGACTCCACTTAGATCACGTTACACTCCGGTAGTATGTCACTGCTCTGACAGAGAATCTGCGTGAACCAAACCGGCAACAGCTTGTTATTGTTTTTGGATCAAACAGCCAACACCGAATTGTGATTTTCTGTTTTCTGACGTCTTTAAGAAGAAGAAGAATATGCTAATCTTAAACATTCCCTAACTCCACGGTCGTACAGCCTTTATGCCACTGCACGTGGTGTAAAAATTTCGACGATTTCATGCAAGACTACTTTAAAACCTTTAAATCCCAATGTATTTTTCACACAGAATAGCACTAGAAGCGAAAAGAACAGATGTAAACGGTACAAAACCAGACATTTAATTATAAAAGTTCGACACATAGCCTATACTTCCCGTGCAGTGGTCTACTAAGAGGCTGTGAAAACAAATAGCATTTTAACTTTAAAAGTTACCTCATGAATGAAGAGGTTACAGCAGTTTACCAGTAAAGATTCTCGAGTCTTTCGTTTGGCAATCTAATCTGTGAGGAGGGGAAGATAACGGGATAAGATCAAAGCATTCTTGAGATGGAAATAGCACCCAGGGTAGCAGTTAGAGTAGCTGGCCGTTAACTCGCTAATAAATTAGACAGGAGGAGAGGGCGATATGGTGAGGCTGCACCTGCAAACCTAACATCTTCACCACGTGGACTAGGTTAGTTTGGGGCAGCATGTAATCTGTGCCGATACAAAATTCACTTTAACCAGAGTTCTAATCCTGTCATAGGATGTCGCTTATGGAAAAACAGTTATGTTCCAAATACCGTAAAATATGTAAGCCAGGGACATTTGCGTTTGTCTTACTCGTAATAAAAAACCCTGACATATTGATCACATTAAAATGTGCTTCACGAATGTGTTTCTGTAAAAATGTATTTCACTAATTGGCTTGTGAACACAGAGGAGTATGTTGCGTCATCTTCGGTTCACATACGACATTTTCTCCCCACCGTTGAACGCGAATGATGCTGTATTAGGTCGTGTTGCGTTGTGGGCGACCGCGGTCTCGCACATTCAGTCATGTTAAAATGTAGCCTGAATGATGACTTCCAGCTGTTTGTCAGAAAACTATTATATTCGGGCATCGTTTTGTCTGTTCGACGGCGCTTATGAATAGTACATGGAGCATTACCAAACAGGCTGCATTAACAAACAAACACCCCTAACAATTATGAAAAATTAATTTATAATTAAACGGGTTCCCAAAAGCTTATAACAGGCTTACAGAGAATTAATACAGTGGGATAACACAAGGCCTGCGCTCGGTGCAAATATTTTGCTTGGGTAAGTAATAGAACCGACTAAGGTAACGCAAATGGCTCCGACTAAGGTAAGTCAAAAATCATTTTTATTTGTTGTTCCTCTCAGTCATTTGCTGTAGGCCTATATATTAGTTTATCAATCTGTGCATTTTTCTATGTCACCATAGGTCTACTAATTAGCCTACAAATGTAAACTAATAGTTATGTGAATATTCAACGACTGCCTTATTGAAACATAGGTCTACGAATCTGTCGCCTTCGTTAAGTGCTAATATAAAAGCCGATAAAAGCAGCAGAATGTAAATTTGCCTCAGTAAATGCATTGTACTAAGACTTTGTTTCCAAATAGGCTATTAGGCTACTTTTGTTTATGCAGTTCTCACAGAAAAACATTTTCCCACTTCCCGCGTGGGTCACGCCTTGGTCGATGTTCTCGCATCGAAGAGGTGGCGGGTGTGCTGCGGGTGATATTCCTATGTGTCGTTCGATTTCGGTTTTTAAAAGCACACATGCTAGGTCAATCGGGACAAAGGGAGTTGTGTTTGTGTAGCCTGTCTTCCCACATGCTGACTCCATGTTTTTATAATCTAGTTTGTTGTGTCAACCCAGTAATCGCCCCGATCTACAGTTTAACACATTTTGTAAGTCCATCCCGGTCAGTTTGTTGATTAGTAAACGGTAGCTTAGATGCGATCAGCTGAGGTAACAACAGGCCTCATATTTAAAACGGTAATTCAAACAGTTATCGAGAGATAAATGTCAAACAAAAGAAAGAGAGAAAAATTAGCTATCGAATACTCCCCAAATGAAAAGTGAAGTTTATAAACTAAAATCCTAACCGAAGTGTCATTTCAAAATTCCCATTCCTTCTGTATATACGCAATATCTGTTTGACTTCGACCTTTTTATCCTTTGGTTTGCAATAAATTTTAAAACAAACTTTGAGTCATTAAACACGCTTGAATATAGATAACACCTGTAAGCAGACCGCGCTTAGAGAGATTTGAATACGAATGAAAAGCCATTACCCATTTTGCATTCTGAAGCCGTCATTTGAATAGCTCCCATTTATCGGTTGCCTTAAATAAAACAAGCATACCTAACGAAATATTACCGTGTAATGTAATATGGGTCGCAAATAAGGAACCATTTAAACAACGAAAATGTTTTATCTCTGTGCCAAAATCTAACCGCAAAATTCATTTGAAAATAAGACAATATCCCAAGCAGTGTATACGTCCGTTCCGTTCGTTGCACGTCTGTCAACACTCCATCACTGAAGTGTTTAATCCAAACCCTGAGTCGGGGAAAGAGAAACATTCCTTGAATATTACCATAAACATTTCAAGGAAGAGTAATTATCTTCTTAATTGACACTGTAAAAAACACGTGTTCGATTTAATATAAATTGCACCCTATTAATTTAAACATAACATTCATATAACTTTCTCCTCCCGAAATGGCTAATTGATTGTTTCCTGGAATTATTTTATTTGTGACTTCACTCCACTGTGAGAGGGCAATCCAGGCTGAGCCAATGGGGCCGTGTCTTTGACAACGACCCAATCAGGGCACATGCGCCGTTGATCGCAGAGGAGGCGCCACAAGTTGACGTTCAGTAAAAACCTCTGGTCACAACGAGGTGACAGCATCACTGAAAATCCTTCTCAGATCTGTATCTTTGAATTTGGCTGAAATCTGGTTAAAAGTGAAGGTATTTGAGTGTTAAATTTTAAAGGGGATACTTCGATATTTTAATTTAACAGAAGCCAGTTGGCGCTTGAGGCAGCACTGGTGTACAGAATTGTATGGGTAAGTCCAGAGAGTCATTTATTTGCCATTTTATTTTTACGACAATTGGTCATTATGAAAGGAGCAATACGGGAGATTTTTGTTCGTGTAAAACATATCTGCAAGTTACACATAATAACCATGTAAGATCTCAAATAAAGCCGTAGCCTCTCTGTGTTTTACAGTAGTGATAGTGACTGCAAGAGTTTTGGAGTGCTGAAATTTGCCGAGCTGCTCTGGGGACTTAAGAAAATATGACGGATCTCTCCGGTACTGAGTACGAAATCGACGTGGAGTCTCTCGAAAACGAGAACGACGACCCAGCAGGATTCACCAAAGTGTTGTCCAGTGTCGGAGAAGACGACTCAGGGAACAAAGATGATGACAAATCCGGTCATACTAACGTAGGCACGGGCGACCAGAGAAAACTGAGCCGCACCCCGAAGTGCGCGCGTTGCAGGAACCATGGAGTGGTGTCTTGTCTAAAAGGGCACAAAAGATTCTGTAGGTGGCGAGACTGCCAATGTGCCAACTGTTTACTGGTTGTGGAAAGACAGCGCGTGATGGCAGCCCAGGTTGCTCTTAGAAGACAGCAGGCGACAGAAGTAAGTTTTCTGAGTTGTCCGAGTAGAGATTGTACGGTTTGTCCGTAAACTAAGCCGCACAAACGTTTCCCAATTTCTGAGTCGGTGGAACAAAGGTTAATTCAGAATGATTATAGCCTACTGTTTTATGTTCCACCTTGCAATAGTATGTGACTTACAAACAACCCCCCCCCCCCCCAAAAAAACAACATTGAAACCCGTTGTCTTTTTCACGCGGTTCGACAAGATTACATTTATTTTCTCAAAATAAAAATAAAAATAATTTAAAGAATGAAGAAAATACTATATCTATCTATCTATCTATCTATCTATCTATCTATCTATCTATCTATCTATCTATCTATCTATCTATCTATCTGTGTGTGTGTGTGTGTGTGTGTGTGTGTGTGTGTGTGATGTAAATGTTTCGTGAGCTCAATGTGAGCACAGTATTGACGGCTATAAGAATGAGTGCGAGTTTGCATTATTACATCTGACAAAATTGCAGTTCTAATGTTTTTTTTTTTTGCTTTGCTTTAGGATAAGAAAGGGATAGTGGGGAAACAGATTCCAACAGAAAGGCGAAATATCTATCAAAGACACATCCGTCCATCCACCTTACTGGCTAAAAGTATCTTAGAAGGTAAGTTTACAATCACCCGTTTCTGCGAATCTCGATGTCTTACTCCATCGATCTTTCAAAAGGATATTTCCAAATTTCCTTATCTTTTCTTGCTTCAACCATTTCCTCAATCTCTTCTTAACTAATACGCTATCTTTGTGCTTTCTCTCAGCTTTTATTGGATTTCTGAGCTTTTTCTGTTTAAATCACACCGTTCCTCCCTGGACGTTATAACGCAGTAAGCGCCTCTCTAACAGTACTGCTGTCTGAACTTATTAGTTGCACAACACAGATTATATTACATAAACAAAACAAAATATGACATGTCAAAAGTGATTTAAAAAATATTATAAAGTTAAACTGCAGTAGATTCACAGCAGATTGAAGTGAGTGTACTGTAAGTTGTACTGTGCTGACTACCCCTCAATGTTTTAGAGACGCCTTAGTAAAGATCCCAATATTTTCTTCATGTTGTAAAAGAAACAAATCAAACACTATCTCAGACATGGTTAATTCAGCGCATCCTGTAGGATTTTAGTGTCAAGTTTTTGTGACTGCACTGAACATTAAAGATGGTGTAAACTGTGCAGAATCTAACCAAATCCCTTTGCTTGACAGGGTACCGTCCAGTCCAGTCAGACCCATTTCTGGGCAGTGGGGCTTCTTTGCCTCCCCCACTCAGTGATCGTATGAGGAAGAGGAGGGCTTTCGCTGATAAAGAGCTGGAGAGCATTATGCTGGAGCGTGAGTATAAGGAGAGGGAACTTTTGGAGTCGACGCAGTCAGCAACAGCCTCTCTGTTCCTGCCCGCTGGCCTGGTCCGCTCTACTGAGTTTAACTCCTTCAAGACGGCCTTTCCTTCCTCTTCTTCCTCTGGCCCTGCAGAACCCAGACCCAAAGACATTTGTGGTTTCCTACCGGGCTGTTTGGACCTTCCCATGGCCTATGGGAGCTCAGCAAATGTGGAGCTCATCTCTTCCAACGTCAGCGTAGCCACCACTTACCGACAGTACCCCCTCTCGCCTCCGGCTCCAACCCGTTTTATGATGTGGCCACGTGGTAACAACCTCAGTGACACTCTCCTGTATCAGCAGTGCCTGCTAAATGCCACCACTGTCCAGAATCTCAAACCTGGCGCCGTCTGGGACCCAAAGATGATGCCTTCCTCTGAAAGTCACTCCCCCGAGCAGGACGTGGCTTCGGCGGCTAAGCTGGAGGGCTCTCGGGCTGCCACAGATTCTAGTGACACTCACAGAGAGCCTGGTGAGGTCCAGCAAAGTCTGGGCCAGAACATCAGGGAAAGGTCAGCGTTTTCTCCGCCTAAGAGAGCATATGGACAGGCTGGCATCCCATCTCACACACCCGGTCACGAACATGTTCTGAATAAGATTGGGAAGGACAACTCCAAACACCCTCTCTCCATGAACATGAGTTGTTTCCATTCCCTCATACAACAGACTCTGAATGAGAAAAACAACCCAGAACTGAAAAGTCCATACTGTAAGGATCAGCTGGAAGACACAGCCAGAAAATGCAGGGGTGTTGCAGCTAAAGAGGTACTGCCGTTTAAAAGCACAGAGCGAGCAGGAAAAGAGTTTACAGCCAAGCCAGCAGGGAACAAAGGATCGACTGAATCCCTGTCATTCTCAGTGGAGGCAATATTAAAAAGACCCTCACTTCCCCTTAATCATGCATCTCAGTAAAAGCTTCTCCCAGTAAGCTTCTCCCAATAAAAGCATCTTATTTAAAGAATTACAAATCTGTTCATTCATACCTGTCCTTCCTGTGGATTTTAAATTCTGTACAATAATTCATGCTTACAGACTCACACATTTCCTTTGTGAAAATGATGGTTGTGCATGTAGGATAGTTTAAACTGGACAATCAGAACAAACTGACCAAAAATAATGTAAATACTATATTATTTACTGTAAAAATGAACATGGTGTACATCAAGGTATCATGTAAAGTATTTAACTGTATGGCTATTTTTTGCTAGTTATTGTGACAATAAAATTCTTTAAAAAAAAAATGAAGACTTATCACTTCTGATATTGTCAAATTATGACACTCTTATGTGTGTGTATGTGTTTGTGAGTTTATATGTGTATGGGTGAATGTGTGCATATTTGTGTGTGTTCTGTGTGTGTGTGTGTTTGTGTGTACGCACAGATATCTTTGTGTGTGTGTTTGTGTCTATGTATGTATGTGTACTGTATGTGAGCATATATTTGTATATGTGGGTGTCCATGTGTGTTTCTGTGTGTGTTGAGACACCCCAGACATCATTCTTGTCCAGTGTATAAAATTCACAAAATTCCAGTGTGGACAATATGTGTGTGAATAGTCTATAATACACTGTTAAAGTGTATTGTATACTGTAATATGCTGTTAAAACCATTATGTTTTTGAAAGTGCAAGTTGGAAGTATTGTGCTCTGAGTCAATGGCGAGAGCAGGGGACAGCGTGATGCGAGGGCATTTTAGGACATTGTAACAATGTTATGATGAATAATTGCTACTTTTATTCTGAAACATTTACACTAAACCTCGAAGAGAACTCAGTGTAATGTTAACTTGAGCTATTAATTTTACTTATTCATAATACAAACCACAGTAGATATTTATCGACATGTCTATAAGAACAGATGGTTTAGAGTTTGTTAGTAACATTACCATCTATAAACAAAAAAAAAAACACATTACAAGTTCAGTTGGGAGTCAGTGATAAACTTAATTATAAATTTAGAATGTGTTAAAGCAAGACATTTTTTTTGTCCAAGATGCTCGGTCAGTAGAAATATTACTGATAAAACACAATCAATGAATATGTGAATAACCACAGCAAAAAACTGAAACTCTTTCATAATCCAAAACAGGGACTGTTTGTAGCTCAGCCCATAAAAGAACATGTTCAAATGTAACAACTGAACCACTATCTTGTACTAAACATTTCCCATCATGCCCATGCACTCATGAGTTAGTATCTAGGTATATTTGCCAAATGAGAAACTCGTGGCCTGCTCCTGTTTGTCAGTATATGACCTGCACTTCATGCATGAGCTATAGATAAAATCGATCTGTCACTGACAGACGCATGAGGGGCCCCTGAATGATCTTCATTTTAGCATTTCTGAATAGCATTTTTCTGTTATTTCTTTTCAGCTGTGACTATGTCTCAGAGAAGATAAGAGAGTGAAAGAGAGAGAGAAAGAAAGAGAGAGAGAGAGAGAAGGAGGAAGTGAGGGAGAGAAGGTTGAAGACATATGTGCCATGAACAGAGCAGGAAAAACTTCACGTTAAACAACATAATCTGACTGGCCCTGCGCTGCCAGAATCAGACCTCAACCTCATCGCCCCAAACATTTACATTGGCTTTCACAAGCTTTTATTACATGCTGGTTTTTCATGCTGTTTGGATTTCACTTATGTTTTCTGACATGTACACTCAGACAATAAGACCACAAAAAGCAGACTGGACCTGGAAGACATTTCATAGTATTTAGGAGTGCTGCAAACAGCACTGCGAACTCGTAGCTGTGTGGAGCTCCCTCTCCACAGTCTGTCAGCTCAGACAGACAGAGAAATGATCGAATTCCTGCAGATATGCTTTCACCCTCTATATTTATGTTTGATGGTTTGTTTTACAAACAGTGCTTTCAGAAGTTTCAGCGGGCATGATTTTGAGGGATGGTGTTTGGTGGTACCATAGACACCTGTTTGGGGAATTCCTCCACATTTTGAAATGGAACTTCTCAGGGATATATATTTTTTTCTAATTTCTTCATATATACCATAAACAGTTCCTAAAATGCTCTCCATCCTAGTTCCAAGAAGTCACCTTAAAATAGCATCATGTGAAGTTGGACATTGATTTTGGTCAGCGTTTCAAATAAAGACAGGTCTGGCAGGACTGTGGGGAGTGTGCTGGGGTGTGCGCGCGCGTGTATGTGTGTGTGTGTGTGTAAGCAGAGTGGTGGTACTAACTGTTGGTGACAGAGGTCTGCTGATGTCATTAAGGCAAATGAACCCTGTTACCAAAGTGTTAACAAAATGCCCTGATTTAACAAAATGCCCTGAGTAGTCAAGCAAACAGTGGACTCAGCATGTTGTGTCAATCACTCCCAGTCACTTTTCACTCTTTCTCACTGTCACAGTACAGCCCACTTCCACACCTCAACAAACCCTGACCAGACAGCCCAGGTGTGATTGTCTTTTGCAGTGAAAGGCAATGAATGACTATAATAAACAAGTTAAATTACAATACATTCATCGAGTTGGCTCCTATGCAGATTCAGTATAATGCAATGAGAAGTGTCTAAGTGGGTTTCTGTGTGGTAATCTGCAGCATTGAGGCAGGACCTGTGAGGGATTTGGTTTTTACACTGATACAAATCCAAATCCGGCCACTATGAGTTCAGTTTCAGTATTTGCGGTGCTCTTCTATTTTAGGCTGACAGGTTTAAGCAGGTGACCTGTCTGATGATGCTGGTGGTTGTTTGGGATCTGGCTGATTTCTGCACGAGAAAGGGAAACCAGAAGCACAGCTCTTGTCAGCTGTCCACCATATTGTATACAGCGAAAATGAAACGTGCGCTCAAACAGAACTCATTAATCTATCCCCTGTTTGTTGATGTTTCACTAAACTGAATGTGTAAACCATTTTAAAGGCATTACATATTTGACTGTCACAGGGCAGTCACAAAACATTCTTTTCCACCACAGACACTTTTATTTTAAATTTCAGACAAACACAGTTAGCGAAAAACATATTTTGCCTGTTACACTAAACGGTAATACACTGACTGCTTGTTACACTGAATTATTATTATTGTTATTATTATTATTGTTATTATTATTATTATTATTGTTGTTGTTGTTGTTGTTGTTGTTATTTTTTTGTGACTTTGTACTGGTGTCCAATGACTTTCAAGTGAGTACTGGTTTCAAGTGAGTATGATGGGCCATGCTGGCTCTCCACTCATTTTCCCTCAGTGACACCTCCGTGACTGTAAGTCTATGCCAGCAGGTTCTATGAGGCAGGAGGCCAAGAGCTGAATTCCTGCAAAGCACCTTGTAATATAATAAGAAATGTGTAGCGAGGGATCATTCAACACGTTCGCACCACTTAATTAACATTTTTACCTCATGACAACTGCTACTGAATCGAATGCGGGTCCAGTCAGACAACAGCTTTGGCCCTGCATGCCCCCACATATGAACACACACACACACTTTCTCTTTCTCACTCACAATCTCTCTCTCTCCCTGTCTCTCTCTCCCTTACTCACACTCTCTGTGAAAAATACACATAGATTCTTTCTCACATTACCACCACCATTAAGTATTAGAGCAAGTTGAGCAGGTTCATACCATTAACACATTAAGTTTAAGTCAGTGATTGCACACACACACACTGTGAACAGCAAGCAGAATTTGTCCTCTGCATTTAACCCATCCAACACACCAGTAGTGAACACACACCAGACACAGGAGCAGTGGGCAGCCTTCCTTGGTGAACGCCCGGGGAGCATTGGGGTTAAGTGCCTTGCTCAAGGGCACACAGCCGTGGATGTTGGGCCTGGGAATTGAACCAGCAACCCTCCAGTCACCATCCCAGTTCTCTACCCTTTAGACCACGGCTGCCCATGTGCACATGTTTATATCACATTAACACATGTGCAGTTTATATCATTAACACATGTGTAGTGTTTTCTTTTTCTTCTGTAGAATCCCTCTACAATATTTATTACATTCCCTGTACCCCCAACAGGACGTCACAGCTGAGTACACTGAGAGAGTGCTCCCTGAGCAAACAGCAATTAGAAGCTGTCAAACCCACCACCTCTGCCCCTCCCCCTTTTCACCAGTCCAGAGCATAATCACACACAATGACAAGCTATGGAGTATGCCATTCTTAGGAGAAGGCGTGAGGGAAAGAGAGTGTGGATTTAAAATTGGAACTAAATTTCAGTTTGCAGTGCGGGTAGCTAAAGCTAAGTGGTTCTGTTTAGAGATGTGTATTCCAGAGAATTTTATGAGTATTAAAAGATCTGAGAGTCAAGTTCACACTTGTTCACCAATCCCTCACTACCAAGTCTCACAGCACTTGCTTCGGTTGTCTGTTTTTCGCAACATTTCCAAGACATGCAAGTAGATAACCAAATAGGCTGTAAGTTAATGCAAATGTTTGTAAATACTTCAGGAACAGAAGTCTACAAAGCTCTGGTAGAAGCAGCATTTGACCTTGAACTGCACAACATGGCTCATGCATATCCTGAAGACCAGTTCACATTGGGACACACAGGCATGCCATGGCTTGAGCTATTCATGGCAGTTCCTTTACTCGGACTGAAATCATGTTAACCTTTGTTTAACATGCGTAACCATTGTTTATTAAAGCCCAAAACTATCTTCTGTGAGCCCTGATCCATTGGCTTTATTTGCTAGTCTAAAAGAACATGTAAATGCTATGAAAATCTTTGAGAGAAGAGATCAGATTTTACTGTAAATGTCTTTTTTTTTAATATCTTTTTGACATTTTGGTAGTTTCAGATGTGTAGTTTCAGAGCATTACTGTGTTGATCAAATACAACTTGCTCTCAGTCATCATCTCGTGTTCAAGACAACATCTATTGGGAGAAATAGGCTCAAGAGGCCAGTGAGGGCAGATGTTGTGACCCGATCTCTTATTAGAATTTAGTCACCAGGAAGAATGAGCTGACATCACTAATGTAAAAACACTGGCAGTTTTTCTGAAGACTGGATCCACAGTGTGTTGGCAGTTTCCCAGTGGAGTCTACAGGCCTGGGGTTAAGGGTAGTTTCCCAGTGGGGTCTACAGGCCTGGGGTAAAGGGCTTTAGTGCTGGGGTCTTTTTGCTCCTTCCCCGCCAACAGCTGTCTGATTACCTTCCATTCCCCTCACCCGCAGTGAAAGAGCACTGGCTTCTCTTACTAAATCACTCCAAACAAAAACCTGATGACAGAGCAGATGAAAGGAAAAACAGTGATTATATGTCATATGATGAGAGTCAAAAAATGAAAGAAAAATAGAGGCCTTATGGCTGAGAGGTGAATAGTGAGAGATAGAGTGAGGATTTTCAGGGGTTAGCCACTGCTGAGTCAGATCATTACATCCATTAACCTGCTAAACTGATCTGTATATAACTACAGATATGACTTAACTCTCCCCTGTATGTAATTATAACTATGATTTAACTCTCCCCTGTATATAACTATAACTATGATTTAACCCTCCCCTGTATATAACTATAACTATCATTTAACTCTCCCCTGTATACAATTATAACTATGACTTAACTCTCCCCTGTATATAACTATAACTATCATTTAACTCTCCCCTGTATATAACTATAACTATTATTTAACTCTCCCCTGTATATAACTATAACTATCATTTAACTCTCCCCAGATTAGTTCAGTATTTTGGTTTTGTGGGGTTAGCATATGCATTGTTAGCATAGCCCTAGTTTTAGCATAGAACTTGCATTGTGTTGTGTATGTACGATTAGCATGCTAGGCCTGTTAAGTCAGTGTAGTGAAATAAACTGCAAACCAGCGTGGAAAAGATTAACATGCTGAGACTGTTATCACAACAGTGTAGTGCGGGTGTCATGTGGGTAAGATTAATGTATTATGTCTTTAGCACAGAATGAAAATGACCAGTATGACAGCTTTGGCAGGAAAATGAATGCAGAGGGTCGGTGGGGCTGATGCCCTGATTGCACTTCAAGTTTTTGTGTGCCATTTATGGTTTTTACCTGAGCAAGACATCAGCTTCAATTCAGATACTCAGATAATGTTGAGATGAACCAATATTCTGACAAGAAGTTAAGTGTGATTTCCAATCAGCTTCACATAACGCAGAGCTGTGAGGTCAGAGTGACATTAAAAGACCGTGTGTGTGTGTGTGTGTGTGTGTGTGGTTGTCTGCTCTGTTGAGGCATGTGATGGGTAGAAGACTGCAGTGGGGAAACATCTTAAAGTGGAAACCAAAAGCAAAGGTCTGAGAAAACCAAAAGAGTAGAAAGAGCAAGAATATAAACATTCCCAGATGTTTTCTCCATGAATCTGCTGCTGCTGTCACAGTGAAAATATGACAATGAAAATATAACAGTGAAAACATGACAGTGAAAATAGTTAGCTATGGCTAGTCTTTCAGTAGCCACCATCACCACAGTTCTGCAATGATTGTCCAAATAGTTGAGTCATTTTTCAAGTTCTGGAAATAATATGATTGTGCAAATGACAACACATGATGCGTTTACTAACACATTAGACAGCTTTAATTATGCGCTGTATTTATGAATTCAAGAAGAGAACAGGAAATACTGTACTGGGTTGATAATTAAGATTGTTTCTCTTTCATACAATTCATTTCAAGGCTGTCCACACACTGTTTTCTGTCCAAAAAACCAAGATGAAACCAGAAAACAAAGTGTTCCTCTATGTAAGAACAATGGAATCCAAAATTCTCAGTTTCCCTGCTGTGTTGGTGGGCTATGATTTGCATCCGTCTTTTAATTGACTTAGGGTTGATGTGGACTTGTTGCATTTTTACTGCCCCCTAATGGTGATATTTGGTACTTTCATGTACAATTTCAGAAATGTATTATAGCTAAATGTGTTGTGGACTATTTTTTATTGCCATTCCCAAGCTGATTATGTATTTTGTCTGAGGAACAGTTGTTGCACTATACTGTATTGTGCTACCTGTGCAATTATGACAAAGGAACCAATTATGACTGCCCTATGTTAAGCCTCCAAGCCTTTTTAAATAATGGAAAATGATGTGTTTTATTCCCAGAGAGTCACACAATGGACTTCAACCTGACCCATCCAGTATAGCTGTTATAACATCATTTCTGACATATTAGTAAACAGATAGATAATGAATGGATGTTCTGTCAAGTAACCAAATCTTTGTGCAATGACTAAATGTGTGCTTTTGTGCCTGTTTTAATTAAGTTTCGGTGGATACACACACATACTATGAACAGTGAATTTGTCCTCTGCATTTAACCCATCCAACACACCAGTAGTGAACACACACACCAGATGCAGGAGCAGTGGGCAGCATTGGGGTTAAGTGCCTTGCTCAAGGGCACACAGCCGTGGATGTTGGGCCTGGGATTCGAACCGGCAACCCTCCAGTCACAAGCCTGGTTCTCTAACCTGTGATGTATGTGAGTGTGTGTGTGTGTGTTTGTGTGTGTGTATTTTTGTCTGTGTGTGTTCATGTCTGTGTGTGTGTGTGTGTGTGTGTGTGTTAGTGTCTCCTATGTGTGTAGGAGATGAAACCCTGTCAGAGTCTTATTAGACTGAGGAAAGTGTTTTCTCCAGGCTAGAACACAGAGGGATGAACTTGCACGGTTTTAACCTTGACAGGGGCCAGATCTGACTGTTACTACTGTGGCACATACAGTGTGTTTAGTCAACAAAATGTGTGTTATTCTCCATGTTACCACATAAACAAAGATTGTTTCCTGTACAATGCAATGCCACAAAACTGGTTTATACTTCTCAGGTGTGGCTGGGCTTGGACAGCGTGTATGAATGCCCACCTGAAGTTATAATGTGTACTTATGCAACAAAAGGACACAGATGAACAAGGCTGGTTCAAATGTAATTATTCATTACTGGCTCATTACAAAGTATCTACACATAGAGTACTGATGACTGGTCATGAGAACAGAACTAGATCTGTTCCTCCAATACCAAAGCAAACACCATGGACTGTACATGATCTGACATGAGCACACAGCATAGGGAAATCATGAATGAATGATCAATATCATGACATATACTGATAAAACATTCAGGAACCCATCGGTAAGAATTTAAGTATTTTAATATTCAATAAGATTGTTCTTACCTTAGGACAAAACTGATCATAGAGGCTCTGGGTCATCTGTGTGGGTTTGCCTCCCTCTCACACATGAACAGGTTGACAGATTTTCTCTTTAACATTTTACAATTTATAAAGTCTGTGCCTCTAGCTACTAATCAATCTAATCAGTGTATAGTAATAACACTCAAAAAATACCTCAGAGAGTCATACATAATGAAGTTAATGCTGTTATGTTCATCTGTACCCGTATGCTGGATAAGTGTGATGGAAATGTAAACATCTAGAGTCGTTGATCTATTTGTGTTCTACAGGCATCAGTGTGGAAAAAACTCTTCGCTGTGTGGACCTGTCACATTGCATGTTCAGACTGGAAGGGTTGCAGGTCGACCACACGTGAAGACGTGGAGAAGATGACTGTTACTAAATAAATCCATACCATAGCTGACATTGAGAGAGAGATGGAGAGACTCTAACCCCCCCCCCCCCCCTTCATCTCAGTGGTATGCCCCACGCAGCTGGGCTTCACCAACACTGGACAAGCCAATACATCAGCCAACCCTTCCACCCGTGTCTCAGGGTTACCTGAGTGGGACTGCACCAAAGGTGTCTCTTTCAGGAGCGTGACAAACTCTATCAGTGTGTTTGAGTGCGGGATGGGCATTATGGGAGTGTGTGTGGCAGATGGGGCGAGGATAAGTTACAAAGACCTGCTCATTCCACCAAAGCGTTCTCACATTCCACAGCATCATCATACTCCTGCTCAACAGTGAGAAGCTGTCAAGTGTTTGTAATTTTATCATTAATGTTATCATTTTTTTTCTTATGAGTCAGAAGTGACTGAATGAAAAACTGGATGGACAAAAGAGAAAATGAATGAACAAATGAATGAATGAATTCATTCATTCATTTCTGTTTTTCCTTCTCTTGTGTTTGCCCTTATATTCAAACAGGAAATCTGTCAATTAAGTAGCTGTTGTCTGAAGACAGATATTCAGACCAGTGGCAAGAGATAGCATTGAGTCCCTGGGCACTGGGACCAGTGGGTAATGGTGACAGAGCTATAGCTGGGGCTCACAGTTACTGACATATGCAGTTAAATCTGTAGTGCACATTAACTCGCTCCTACTGACTCTACTGACTGAGTGGCATAGAGAAGTTTGTCTCTGGTTTGCCTTCTAGATAACTTTTTATGTAGGTTTGACAGTTTAAGAACCCACCCAACATGTTTTTTTTTTTTAATGAAATAAACTGTTATTTCTAGCATTTAAATGGAGAGTGTTATGGGTAACCATGCTTGTGTGATTGACTACGGTTGTGCTTCCCTTTTACAGGACCTTTTTTCATGTAAAAGAGAAATAAATAATTAAAAGAATGAATAAATATATTCACACATGCATACTGAAATTCTGATTTATTTCCAGATGCATCTAAAGATAGATGCATCTATCTATCTATCTATCTATCTATCTATCTATCTATCTATCTGGTCATTTTAGCTGATGCTGTGAGCTATTGCATTTAATTTTTTGTACAATTATAATTTTATCATTTTTATATTTATTTTTATAAGTCTTTACATTTTCTTTCTGATTTTTCTGATGAAGACCAAAAGGAGGAACATCAGAGCAAACTAGACATTTGCATAGACGTGTGTGTGTGTGTGTGTGTGTGTGTGTGTGATATATTATTTAATCATATCCACATGTCATTTGCCCAACAAAATATAGAAAAAATATTTTATATTAAAATGTTTCATACAAGTTTTTTAAATATTAAAAAGTTTATGGTCCTTGACATTGATACTCTTTGTTCAAATATTAAATCCTTGTATATATAAGGACTCCGTATTCACATGATCCCAGGTCTATGTGAGTCCTCTGTGTCAACGTACATTGAATTGAATCAATAAAATAGAGATTTCTCCCGTTCCAGGAGTCGAGTCTTAAACCTGGGGTCAGATATACGTCAATGCGTGATTTATGTCATTCTGCTCATTATACAGAGGCAGTGAGGCTGAAAGTATTCTCACCTGCAAAACAGCTCCACCAGCACTGCTACCATTTTCATCAAAAGAATTTATTGTGGTGTATGAGAATCTCTTACAGTGTTGTTGGAGAGAAAAACTCAGTGAAAAACTATATCAGTGAAAAACCTCAGTGAAAAACTATTTCATCTCAATGAAAAACTATACCACCTCAGTGAAAAGCTATTTCATCTCAGTGGAAAACTATTTCACCTCAGTGAAAAATGAAGTGTGAATATACAATGTGCCAGAGGGGGTATGGAAAGCCAACCTGGATCCATACAAACACAATGTTAATATAACGTTAACATAATGTATCAATACAAATTGTTTCGATACCTCCATCAGTACATCTCCTTAAACTACTCTACTACTAAATTTGTGCCTGTTTTTGTAAAATATGAAAAATACATATTTGTGTATTTATGTACCTCTACATACTATGTTCTCTGTAGAAATTTATAAAGAGACCCTTTGAAAAGCAGCAGGGGGTGGAACATGTGCAGTTCAGCTGCTCAAGTTCAGCCAAACGCTGGGACTGCTTTCAGAGGAACTGCTCCACACATTACAGTAATAGTGAGAAAGATTTATGTCTGCCGCACCAAATCTGACCCTCCACGGCACCTTTCCAAGGAGTGATTATTGTTCCACCTCAAGGGAATAGTTCACATTCAAATACTTAGAAGTTATATATTCTGACTAATAATCACCCTGATGTGTTTAATGTTGGACATGTTGCTGTAGGAAATCTTAAATGAGCACCTTAAATGAGTTCAATTACAGGGATACACCAGTGTGCCAAACAAGGGCCCCACAGAGAGGGACAGAATATTCAGTGTGGTGTAGTTTCAGAGGACACACACACACACACAAAACTGAAAAAAAGAAATAAAAAAAAAATAAAAATGGAGCTTTTTGTCCAACCAAATTCCAACGGGTATATTTTACAAGAAAAGACCAAAAAAATTTCAAGGTTCCTGAAATAAAAAAAAGAGAGTGAGAGATGAGAGAGAGAGAGAGAATTTTTGTTTCAGAAACTGCAGTTTTGAGTAAGTGTTATTATCTAGCTTTACTTCATTTGAAAACTGTTCTTTGGCAAAAGTATTCAGTCATTATATAAAGATTTTGTTCAGGATGTCCCTCTTTTGCAACACAACTTTTCTTCAGTGATATCACCAAGACTGTACCCAGCTTGCTGGTTCATGTTTAGATTTTTGGTTGTATTTGTTGGAGGTGGAGATGAGAAAGCATTTCAGAGTGAGAACAGTCAGAGGTGCAGAGAACAGATGAGGAGGAGAGACAGCATCTCTCTCTCTCTCTCTCTCTCTCTCTCTCTCTCAGGTCTGAATGTCTGGTTTCTGACTCTCTCCCAGCGTTCTCTGAGCGGCACCATGATGAGAGACCCAGTGTTGCCAAGCCAGGGTACAGTACTGACAGAGAACACTTAAGGAACACAAAGGCCTTGAGTGGTTTCCAGTTTTCTCCACAGCACCCTGTGCAGCACTCATCTTCCCTCTTGTAAGTACTGATTTTCCAGTGCACAAGGGAATGTTTAAGCAGGCCTTAGCCCTGGTCAATAATAGATACAAGACTCCGTAATCAGTATGAGGAAAAAATGTTTGTTATCAAAAATTATGTTCTCTCCCAGTCTAGATATAACCTCAGACAGAAAAGTGCTTAAAATGATAAAACATGTTGAGAATTCAACTTCAGCAAGTGTTCATCCAATTTCCTTGCGTTCATCTGCTATGTGAGTTTGGAATGTGTAATACTGTAAGTTGAGTGATGCAAAAGCAGGAGCTGATTGCAACTCTGTGCATGTTGGGAGTGAGCAGAGGCTAAATGGCAGATGATATGGAGGATGTGTGCATGTATGAGACAGGTGATGAGACGAGTTTTCCTGAGAGAAGACTGAAAAGTCTGACAACATGTGTGCTGTGTTTTACTGTGCACAGGTCTTCTGGAAAATCCTCTTTCTTCACACACACACACACACACACACACACACACACACACACATACACACACAATGACATTTCAGGTCCAGAGTGAATGGGAAAAAGCATGTACAGGGTATAAGCATGACACCTGTAAGTGGGATATTGGTGCATTGAAGTTTTAAAAGCTTCTGCCTGCAAGATTTAGGATGAAGGAAGTGGAAAGGAGGAGGAGGGGTTGTATTATGACACCCTTGTAGGACCCATATGAATTGGAATCAATTTTTCAAAGGAAATAATAAAACTTTTTCCTTCCCTTACAGTGCCACACTGACGCCGCCTTTCAATAGCTTGACATTCTTTTATGATTACCCCTGGGTATCTGTTTCCAGGCCTTTACCTTCGCTGACCGCAAGGACCGACTGAGGTTAACTTTTTTAATGGTCCAATTTGAGCAGTTTTATATCACATTAGAATATATGGGTTATTGTTTAGAGGAAACTAAGGGTAAAATAGGACCGCAGAGGATGACAAAGCAAGTGACCACGTTTTAGCTCTGGCTTTCTGATGGGAAAAGCAAACTGCATATAAGAGCGTGAACGACTTCA
The DNA here is from genome assembly GCF_902362185.1 of Chanos chanos. NCBI lineage: Eukaryota > Metazoa > Chordata > Actinopteri > Gonorynchiformes > Chanidae > Chanos > Chanos chanos. The sequence continues at coordinate 45,167,591 of NC_044495.1, forward strand.
AACGGGTTCCACATGCTTTTAAAGGCGACGGAGCTCTACTGCCTCGCTCATGCTTGGCTGCCTGTGCCTGTAACAAACTCTCTGACTGTGTTGGGCTCGTGGTGACGCATGTCTTGGGGATCAACAGCAACTCATGAACATAGAGACTTTTCTGAAAGGCCTCAGCTTTCATCAAGATTCAACAAACCCTCTCCCACAGTATCACATAGACTTTTATCACTGACTTTTAATGCTGGCATTTAAGTTTTGAGACAGTAATGACCATGACTAATGGTTTTGTTTAACACGAGTATCTTGAATGTTCTGGCACAATTTTGCATGAACAAGGCTGGGTATAAAAATCTAACTAGCACTTCAAATTAGCACTTAAAACCAACAATCATCGTTCTTTTATGACATGATGCTAACTTATTTCCTTTTTGGGTGGAAACCATTGAGGACGTAATTTATGTGAATGAAACGAAATTGGGTTGGTCTCAGATTCAAGCTAGAATGATTCCTTTGAAGTATTTGCATGCTAATGAATATCACAGATATTATGGGCACAAATGTCCATGTCTTCTTCCATCCAATGAGGATAGAGCACAGTTGTTCTGCCTTACACAAAAGACAAGTGAAAGTTCCAGGCAGGGACTTTGCAGACGATTGACTTAAGTAGACCAGGGGGCTTTATTACAGTTGTAGAGTTTCTCTTAATCTCTCTCTCTCTCTCTCCTTTCACAGTCTCTGTTTCTTGGCTCCAGTGCTCCCATTATCAGCTCTTTTAATTGTTTTTTTTTCATTGAATCTCTACTATACAGCCCCCTGCATTTGAGATGATAAATTGGATGCCTGAATTTGACCAATGAGAATATTGTGTCAGTGAGTTGCTGGTTGTAGCTCCCACTCTCTGAAGCCCTGCCTGTGTCAAATTCAGCTCACATCTGAAGAGCTGAAGCTGTAGGCCCAGAGCACCCACACTGCCTGACTCGCCCCATCAGCCTCCACCGTTACAAATCTTCTCCAGAGGCCCTGCAGTAACCAGCCCTTAAGGGTTATTGGTTTGTTAGGGGAGAGCCTTTGCATTCTTTGGGGGTTTGACTTGAGAGCTGATTGAGTGCCGTGACTTAAGACTGCACACAAACACAGCAAATAAAAACATCAGGACAGAGTTGGGCCGGCATGCAGCGCTTTTCCCTTTGTGATGGAATCAGCCTGTAAACTTGGTTCTGCCTTATCAAAATGAAATATTCTGCATCTGTAATAAGTATCAAAAATCTGGGGCTCCTCCTCTCTCTTCTCCTCTCCTGAGGAGCTGTTTTATTTATGAGCTCTCCATCACGATCCCCTCATTCTTCTGTGCGAACTTTAACACAAGCAGCTGTGGCCCTGAAGCAGCACGATAGAGGCAGGAGGAGGCAGGAGGAGGAGGTGGATGGAGTCCCGCCTCCCGGACGCTCTCCCCTGCTCTGGCACACATACTTTCCCGGGACACCCTGATGAGCCCAGCAGGGGCCTGACAGTCAAATCAGCCGCTAAAGTCATCGCTGGTTTTCTCTCACTTGCACTGGGAAAAGGCTAATTGCAACCAGACCACTCTCTCTCTCTCTCTCTCTCTCTCTCTCTGTCTCTCTCTCTCTCTGTCTCTCTCTTTCACTCTCTCTCTCTCGCCTCTTTTCTCTCCTCTAGCACTCCTCGCTTCTATTTCTCTCCATTTTAGACACGAGTGATGGACTATTGGCATGCGACCCAGTTTAGATATATTCATGCAACGTCCAGGGCAGGGCAAGATAATGTCTTGTGCAGAAATGGGATTTGGCTGGAGAAATTCTCTGGGCAGTTTTAAACCTTTTCAGTACGTTTGCACACATGCACAATGCATTGTATGGCTAATGATACTTTGATATTTAATTAGCTGTTAAATTGATTCAGCTGGTATGATGTTCATGGTACTGTCAAGCATAACTATCCACTGGCTGTCCAGTGGCCTGAAAATGAATCCCATGAGTTTTTCATGTTTCCCCTGAAACCTCGATGTAACCTCAGTGTAGCATCTTAAAGCCCCTCCAAAGACTTTGTCATCTACTCTTAACCTGCTTAAGCATGTTAGCTCCATGTAGGCCCAGCAAGGTGATCCAGAGGTGACAGACAAGAAAGGACCTGATAGACAAGCACCCCTCCCCTTGCCTTTCGTAGGACTTTTTGGACTTACAAGTCACCACAAGTCTGTCTCTCTGTGCCTCTGCAGTGCAGGCTTTGCCTTAATGCTGTCTGTGACTGCTCCGTTGTTCTGTCAGTGGAGTTTACATCTCTCACCCTTATGTCTGCACAACAACTACAAGTCATGGACCCCCCACCCCCCCACCCCGATTATGACACTGTCAGTCATTGTGTGCTACTGTTTATGGGCAGAAAGCAGAGGGGAGGGCTGAATATGGTTTGGGTCTGATGCAGAGCTGGAATGCTCTCCACTCTCATGTGTTGTGTTCGGCTTTTATTGTCTGTTTAGTGAGTGGTAACTACCCATCCACCGATCCATAACATCAAAATCTACCATCTCAAAAAGACACAGGTCTAATGGACTTTTTAAACACAGCCCCTTGATATGCAGCCTGTTACAGCTATGATGCTGATAAAATGCTAATTGGCGAAAATCTCTTAAGCACATTTGTAGGAGGGAGGTGTAACGAATCAGGAAAGCACAACATGAACTTGAAGATGAGTTCATTGACAATAGCTGCAAAATCAGCACATAAAATACACTTCTGAATTCAATGGAGTCCATGGGAATTTTGGTGCTTCAGCTCTGAAACATAAATGATAAACCAAGTGTATGAAAATGAATTTCTCTATCAGCTATCCCAGTTTCCATTCTGATATCAGGTCTTTCAATGATTAGACACTCTTTGACACTTTGTGCAAAGTTTTGTGCTTATAACAAGATCAACCAGGGATGTCATTGTTGGCTGTAATCACCATAGGGACTCCTGCCAGTATATTACAGAGGGTAAAAGAAATGAATGGAAGAAGTTAGGAAGATATATAGGACATTGGGGAAAGATATCTGAGGAATGTATGTAAGAGCTGAAACATGCTGCCCTCAGCTGTGAGGAACAGTTTGTCAACAATGCCTCTTTGACAAACATTGACAAACGTGATCCCTTGTTCCTCATGCGTGGAGCTCAGTGCTTGTGAGCAATGCTTGCATACACAGCGGCTCGAACACGAATCAATCATGGGATTCATCACCAGAGCTCCTGAAACAGGATCAACACACAGTCATCCTCCAATCTCCACACCATCCAAATGAGCCCATGTGTGTTTGAATATTGTGACTCTGCTGTGTGTTTGCTCTCCTGTGTTACTGATGTTTGGCTCTTTGTCTTTGGGCTTTCTGAACCTGTCACTGGTGATGTATCTGTTGGCTTTTTCTGTTCCTTTGGTGTGTGTTCTCCAGGTGTGTGGTGGGTTGTCTGAAGGAGAACGGAGACCCAGGCCTTGCTGGAGATTGAAGACATAACAGGGTCTAAGTCCAGAGCTGGAAAGGGGCTTGAGCCATGTTGACCATGGCATCACTATGAAACACCACCACCTTGTATAATTCTGCTCTGAGACTGTGGCTTAGTGCAGGGATGTAAGCAGCCCAACCTCAGGCCATTTGCATGACATTGAGGGTGCAGGCCTTTCAGGAGAGAGGTTAAGCAAGGCTCCTAGACTTCACATCCACTTTATATCCTGTGAACATGAAACACTCAACCTCAACTGTAAAAGCCTGGCAAGAAAGAGAGAAAAAAAGGTCAAAGCCCTTGACCTTACATAAACACTCTCTATAAATGTAGAGGTAGAGGATTTGAAGAGCTTGGAGAGCTTGAGTGGAGTGTGAAGATGAACTCCCCAGACACAGATCTGTTATAACTGCCTGCTTTGTGGAACAGCAGCGGTTACTTCAAACTGACCTGCCCAAAGCAAGCCGGCCATTTCCTTGGGCTTACAATACCTAAGGAATGCTCAGAAAGCCATAAAAAGCAAAGCAGGCCTGGAATCTAGATGGGGAATATATAGAGGAATAGATTAATCACCCCTGGCTCTATTCCCTTTGTTTCTGTATGTCTCTTTCCAAGCTGGACAGTTATGGCCCCTGTCTCTCCACCGGTGGCTTTAACAAGAAGCCTTTTTCCCCTCTTCAAGCTTTTCCAATAGAGCTGGGAAGGAGGGAAAACGTGTAAAGGAAGTAGGGTGATGTGATCTGCTGAACTCAACTTGTTCTGGACACACTAGCCCTTAAGGCTTAGAATAAATCAGCAGAAAGGCTCTAGCCTTTACCCCCTCCTTCTCTCTCTCTCTCTCTCTCTCTCTCTCTCTCTCTCTTTCTCTCTCTCACTTTCTCTCTTTTTCTGCAGTCCCACATGTGCTCGATATATCACTTAAAGTGTATCACCTTATCCCTTTGTTTATCATCTCCTAGGATAAGCATGTGGAATCCTCATCTTCCTCCCTCTGCTTGTCTAGAGTATTTCCAAAAGTATTTTACAAGGGACCAGTTACCCAGTTTAATGCTTTGCAGCAGCCTGAGCTGGTAGTGCACATGATATCTTAAATGTAACAATCAAAGAGGCATGCACAATTTTGGTATTTACACTGGTCCGCAGATGTGCCCAGAAAATCCTTTTACCAAAAGATCAGTTCTGGACATAACACAACACAACACAACACAACACAACACAACACAACACAACACAACACAACAATGCTTCAGACAAACTTATACCATGTTGCATATGTGAACTATTTTTAATGTTAAATGTCTTTCAACATACAGACAGTACTAATTTGCAACAGGATTTTTAATTGACATTTATTTCTTTATTATTTACAAAAATGAAATAAAATGACAATGAATTATTAAATAACCCAGAAAGTTAAGACAACTCAAAGGATTTCAATGGTGTCAAAAATTCATAATAAAAAGTACTTAAAGTTGCCAAGCATAATTTTAAACACTGGCTTCTCTCTGAGTAATGCTGAATTTCATTACATATTTTTTGGAAGAAATCATTATGATAACTTTTTTAGGATCATGGTGCATGTTTCGAGTCTGCAAACCTCACTGCAATAACTTCGATAACTTTGAGGATCTTCTGCAAAAAATCCTCAGTGGTTCACTAGGCATGCACCGTGAGCCCAATATCAAAGTACTGAAGTGAGAGAGAAAAACAGCTTCGATCTGCTCCAAGTCTCCGTGGACAAGATGTGAATTTAGACACTACATCATTTATTTTGGATTGTTGGATACACTCATGGGGGGCACAGGGGATGCTTTGTGCTGTGTGCAGTGCTGTGTTTGGCTCTGGTTCTGTTGGCTTTGACACAACACAAGAGTGAGAGGCACATATGGACTGAGACAGTGAGACAGGCAGACAGCCAGGCTGAAACTGATGAGCACTTCTTCACAGATCCAGTGTTCTGTCAGGTGAAGACATGTTTGAATGGCAGCACAGGTCCACTTGGTGCTTCTCTATGTGTGCTCCTTTAAGTGAAACAATATCTCCAGAAATACAGAAACTGGTTCTTTGACTGTGAAAGTGTGTTTTTCTTTTTTTCCACCTGGGCTCAGAGTTACAGTTATCATGCACAGATAGAAGAGGAGGGATAGTTCAGAGTGTGACTGATGACAGAGGAGGAACAGAAGGCTGTGCAATTAAAAAATGATAGTGAAGTCAGGAAGCTTCTGCTGCCATTAATGGGAGTGAGAGAAGGAAATTAATTTTTGTTCCCTCATGTTTTCCACGCACATAGCTTCATGGTCTTTATAGGCTTGTAATTACAGGGATGCTGTAAAGAAAGAAAGAAAGAAAAAAGAAAGAAAGGTAGTGATCAGAAAAATAAAAAGCTCCTGAATGCCTTTTTCAGCTTCCCAGCTTTCTGCTTTGTTTAGATTAAATTATTTCCAGCACTCTGTTTAGTTTAGTTAATTTATTTTAAGATGAAATTTTTTCCAGTTTTCTGTTACTTAATCTAGTTTGGTTTAGTTTAGATTATTTCCAGATTTCTGTTAGTTTAGTTTAGATTAGTTTCCAACACTCTCTCTAGTTTAGTTTAGTTTAGATTAGTTTCTGGCTCTCTGTTTAGTTTAGCTGAATTGAGATGGCGAAGGCAGTGAAATGCTGTTCAAAACCAGTGAACTCACATTCTAACTGGTCTGGGCAGCCACATATTAACATTCCCAACCTCCACCCTCATGAGGACAGTGCAGATGTGACTGCTTTGTGTTTTGTTGGTGTTCATCTGTGATGCAGGTGCAAAATTGGTTTTAGCTTCTGTAAACTTGTTTGTAGACAGCGGAGAGATTCAAGTCCCATTCTGAATCTGCACAACTGAGACTGGAGCAGAGGTTGTTTTAGGGGAATTTCCATGAATTTGCTACTTTGTTGGTCTATTGAGAGACCAGCAGGGTCAGCAGGGATGGAAAAGTTAGCTTTGTGGAAACATTAAACAACATGTGCCACATTAGACGAAGCCTGTATTTTTGCACTGTATTGCGTAATTATCTGTAGTTTGATGAATCTGTCTTCCCAGGAATTGTTTACTGCTAGTTGTTCCAGAATTAAGTGTGCCTGGAACAAAAATCCAAAAACATTACACAAACAGTTTGTGTCACAATACAAACTGTATATAGACATTAGCATTAATATCATCATAGTGTAACCTTTATATGGAAATTAGCATTAATATCAATACAATATAACTCTTGCATAAATATTAGTGTCAACAGAACTTCATATGGACATTAGCATTAATATCAATGTAAGATAACCTTCATGCAGACATTAGCATTAATAATATGTGGATAGTAATTATATGGACTATTTATTTACGTTCCAGTCTTTTCAGCATTAAGCAGTTTAATTTTTTACTTATTGGTAAGAAATACAATTTTACATCTCTCCCTCTGATTTCTTTCTTTCTTTCTTTCTTTCTTTCTTTCTTTGTACTTCATTTTATAAGACTGTATCTCAGTTGAAATACACACTCAAATTTCCATACAATTAGGCTGCAGGTAAAGATTGTTTTTGTTTTGTTTTTGGAAACCTGTACCAGAGTCAGCAGAGTTTCTACCATTGATAAATATTTCTGTTCTACAGTAACCATACCCTTTACATTTTGTTACTGTTTAGAATATGTTTAAGAAAAAAACATTATGTACCAAAAGCCAGTTAATCTCTCTCAGTTTGAAATAAGAAAAATTAAAAAGTCTCACAAACATGCTTAACATCACAATGGCTTTGAGACAACTGTTGGCTGATCATTTTTACATGTAGTGAACGAGCGGAAAAAGTCATAAACGAGAGAATTGACCCAAACATTTTCTCTAGTTGGGTTTATGTGAATATATTTGATTCTGTGTTTTTATTTTCATTATTTTGCAGTGTTGGCTGTGGGGAGACACAGACTATCCTTGTTAGTCAGCAAAAGGACGAGCAAAGGGGAGAAAACAGCTTTATTACAGTGCTATACGATCTTTCCCTGGCTGCTGCAGTTCACACCAGAACTAATCTTCCTCCATCTGAACATTGCCTGCCAGACTATAGATCTTCCACAGCAGATAGCAACCAGGGATGGAGGGAGAATGAGACAGAGAGAGAGAGAGAGAGAGAGAGAGAGAGAGAGTTTAATAAAGACGCTGAAAGAGAATGAGATAGAGAGATAGTGTATGGGGAGAGGATAACCTAAAAACTGAAACTAGACAATCGAGAACGATGGAAGTTGAGGAGAAAGAGTGTGTGAAAAATAAATAGACACAGAGAGAGGGAGCCTCCAAATGGTTTAACCTACACGTTTCTTTCACTCTGCTGTCCCACACAAAAGCATATAACTACATAGCAGACAGCAGTGACCTTCCATTAAACTCACAGAAAAATAAAAAATACTCCCTCTCCTTACAGAAACATGCACAGCTACACAGAAAAAACTCATCATGTGAAATGTTAACTGTTTCATATTATGATGTCTTTTTTCTCGCAAAAATATCACTCAATCCCTTCTATTATTAAATATGAACAAATGTTTGTTTGATATTTACAAATATTCGTATAAATATTGATTAAAAATGTGAATACCTTATACCTATTTACATTTATTTCCGCTACAAAATCCAAATGTCTTGAAATTATTTTGTGGCTTTCTGTCCTGGGCCAAACTATCCACTGACTGTTACTTTTGAAGTCAGCCCATGGATATGAATCATTATGGATGGCCCTCCATCCACAGACGGACTGAAAGCTGTTGTCGGTTCTTCTAAGCTTTTCCAGGCAGCTCCTTAATTCAGAAAAGCTGATCTGTGCCGGAGTGTTACAACTCAGCTCCAGTTCGCTGACATCAACCATCTGATTAGACACATGATGAAATCATTTCTGTTGACTTCCATTTCATCCCAAAGTTGAATCAAAGAGCCGCTGACAGATCTCATATAATACAATCCTTTGCAGAGAGGAAATAAAGCAACAGACCCACAGAGACAGAAGGTCTTCCCCTCAGAGCTAAAATGATGTGTGTTAATCCCAGCTCAGTGGAGCATACAGGTGCTAATTTGGGCAATAAAGTGATGAGACTAGGCAATAACACTGTGAAAACACTGCTGAACAGATTAAAATCACCTGGAAGACTAGTGACTGTGATTTGATATCCATTCATTACCATGTAAAACACAAATGATTTACAATCTATAGACCATAAAATAATAACCCACTGGTTATTATTAACCCAGTGGAGTTTCTGCCCATTCGAACTATATTATAGCAGATGCCTTTTTATGTGTTTTATTAATGTAATTTCCATATATGCTAATAAAACGTGTAAGTGATGATGTATTGTAACAACATAAGGGCAATAAATACACATACCTATAGAACTGTAAGGCACTAATTAGAACAGATATTCAAATGCACCAGTAATAAGGTGTGTGGATAAGATTACTAGAATGAATTTAAACTTTCAGATCCTGTTGTAGCTGTTGCCTGCACATAGCACAACATAGATATACACTGAGAAGCTATGGCGCAAAACACTCATACCCCAGGCCTGACATTATGGATGAGTCACATCTAAACCTGTCTGAGTAGACTGTCCAGTGTGTCATTTATTTCACAATTTAAGTTACCATGTATGCAAATGAGCATGTCACTGAAACAAATGAGGCTGAAACTGATATTTCATTTTAGAAAGCTGTATTTTACCGTTTGTCAGTAATGTAATTTTACATGACTGTCCATAGCTAGGATGTACATGAACTGATTAGCCTGGCCATGTGGACTGTGAGCTGTGGAATGTACGTGTTCTATTTTCCACCAGAGGCTTTGGTCTGATTTGCTTCTATAGTCTCACATTGGGCCAGATTCTGAGTAGGGGGGCAGTGAGATAGGGGGGTCAGGGGTTTCACCTCACAGCTACTGATTTCATGATAGAGAGGTTGGAAAAGTAATCATGACTAAAAGGAGGAGAGTGGTTGTGCTGAAACAGTTGAACCTTGGTGGTGGTCTACTAGTCAGTCTCATTAAAGCAGGATGTGTAACAGACACGGTGCCATAGAGGGAGATGACACAAAGCTGAGAGGCACTTACACTGGTAGGGGCTCTGATGGTATTTGACCAAAACAGGCAGATGGACATTGCTTCAAAGGAATGGTCTACTCTCTCTTGGTTAATGAATTTCTCCCTCTATGACAGTAATGAGATGCATTTCAATTTGCCTCTATGGGCAGTTTACATAATATGACACCCAATACCACCCCGCCCCCCATACACACTTTACTAAAAACACATGTGAAAGCCTTTGACTCTTGCATAGTCAGAACTTACCCAGAGCATTTGAGAGTGTCAGCTATGACATGGGGTTTCCCCATACAGATTTGGGTGGGGTGTTTTATATTTGCGGAGGTTGTTAAGAGCCAAAGAAATCAAATAGAGCACATGGAAATTTTCTCTATTTATCAAGCAGATGATTCATACATTTGGAACTTGTGCATTACAAGCTGTAGTATTAACCATTGTTCCTTCAGACCAATCATTTTTGGAACACAGGCTGTCATAGTAACTGCTGTTCTATCACATTGCTCAAAGTTAGGTCACAGGCTGCCATAGTAACCACTGTCAGTTTTTCCTACATTCTTCTTGATTAGAGAGTGGCCTTCACAGACGGTGAAAACACAGAAAGTCATTAAAAACACGTTGTATCCTTCACTGTGGCCTTTGCACACATGATGGCTTCCTTTTGAAGGTGGAAGCATCTGGTAAACACATAAGCACCCTTCAGCTTCTGTTACACTTTACCCACTGTCAGGCAAGAGTAACACGTCCGTGCAGTTTAACTAAGGGCTGTTTGTTTGCTTATACAATAGCAGAGGGGTCTGCAGCACAGCTAGGCAGGGTTAATTATGGCCTGCACCTGTCCTACACTCCACTGTTTGTTGTAAAGTCTGCTACTTCATTTTGGCCCATGGAACATCTGAAGAATGACTCCCTCCTCCACCATTTTTCTTTTTTCTCTTCCCCTCCATCTGTTTGGAGTTGACGTTTGCAGAAGACGGAGTGGGCAGACATGATGTAACCCTATACCATCTTTACCTCCAATTGAAGTAGCATGATGAAGAGACCTGTTTGGTTCACATGAATGAATTCAGTTAGTATAACAGAAAATCCATCACAGAGCAGTCTAATCATGTTATCACAAATGAACTCAAAGGATGCTAATTAGCTACATTGCATATGTAACAGTGAAATTAATAGTGGACAGTAGAAAAAGACCCAAACTAAAGAACTGTATTGGTTAGACATTTGTGTGTTCAGTGTATATGAAGTGATTGTGAAGTCATTTAAAAGTTTATTTTTCAGAGGTTTTTATTTATTTAATTATTTTTTTGGTGCACACGAATGGGACTTTACCTTTTTCTTTTTCTTTTACTTTTTTTTTTTTTTTTTGGCCAGTTATCCTCTAATCTCATTTTATGAATTGTGGCTGGTGTATGGCATGATGACATAATGTAACTTAATGGAAAATCAAATTCAGTGTGAGTAACATTTTCTTACTACATTGAAAGGAGGTGAGTGTTTGTCTGATAATTTCAGGTTAACTAATTAACTTTTATAATGTATTCATGATGCTGATGAATGTGTAGCTTTCCACGTTTATTTCTTTATTTCTCTATTGCTTTATTTTGTTTCTTTATTTCTTTATTTCTCTATTACTTTATTTTGTTTCTTTATTTCTTTATTTCTTTATTACTTTATTTTGTTTCTTTATTTCTGTATTTCTCTATTTTTTTTTGTTTCATTCCTGAGTGTTTTTTCAAATCCAATTTAATTAATATATTTTTTAATCTGTGTGAAGCCAGTGCTTGTGAAAACTGCTGATATATTTTACACAATATGAATTGTGTACCTGGAGCCACTCCATGCTTTGGAAAACCCACTACATTTCGATCACTTTCATATTCTGACTCAAAAACATTAGGTGTTCTTCTGCCCCTGTTCAGCACACAGTTATTTTCTGGCAACATGTTTACATATATCAAAAAGAAGAGAGCTCAAAAGAGCAAGAACAAATCTGTTTTGTTTTTCCATGGTCAGCTTCGGCCAGCCTGCACACATATTTGATGCTTGCTGGCCTCCTGTGACAGGCCAGCTTTTCTAGTGTAGCAAACAGAGCAATGACATCTATATCAGTGGCTTTCAGTAAATGCTGTTGTTTTCCTGCTTCTGTGTTCCTGCCAGGTTGGATTATGGCTCAGTTTTTTCCTCTACAGAGCCCTACAACATGCACCAAATGTTTCACATTACCCGGTGTGAAAACCCGCCTATTCTTTCAGCATTTTTTACAAGTCAGTGCATCCGTGGAAATTTGATATTTCATATTTCACTCTGGTTGGTGGATGTCACTGCGAGTGACGCTGGTTCACATGCAACCGTCCGCCTGGCCCTTTGATCAGGCTGACCACGACTAATTTCAGATGGAGAGCAAATGAAAGAAATATCAACCAATTTCATGGGAATTGGCAGAGAAGACTAAGCTTCTAATGCCTCCATTAGCTGTTCACTGAAATCTCATCTGAGGATGCAGGGACATTTTCATGTCACAAGGGTTTGGAAAGGAGGAGGAAGGTTGAAAACGTGAGTTTGTTTTTCTTTTAGCTCTTAAGACAATATTTTTTGGCCGGTTACTCATGCATTGGGACAAATAACCGTGGTGGTTGGATGTCTCAAATAGACCATAAAGGTGGAGTGGTTCAGACACACAGACTCACATAAACAGCACATGGAAATGCAACATTTATATTGTTTCCTCATGAAAAAAATCTTTTCACAAAATACCATTTGTAGAAATGTTTGCAGTGTGATTGGAGAAAAGATATTACGTGGTCAATGTGACTGTGTATATTTGTAGCCAATTGGTGGCATGCACTATTAAACTTGAAGCAGAGCAGGCAAACAGATGTGCTTTACTTGTAATTGATATAAAGTACTCCCTGGCAAACAACATTCAGGACAAAATATCAAGGGAAAATGGAGAGAAAAGAAAAGAAAAGAAAAGAAGAAAAGGAATTTAAAACTTCATAAATGTTCTAAGTGTTTAAGAGTGCTGTGGGGATCCCAGGGGACTCATGTTAAGAGGGTCTTTACGCTCAGGGCAGGATGTATCCACTCCGCTTCTTTCTTTCCTTCTCTGTTCTCAGACATGCCTGTTATAGCTGACTGTTTTACTGCCAAACATCTCTGAACAAAATGCAAACACACACACACACACACACACACACACACACTCTGACATTCTGATTTTGCTTCATTGTCCCTGCATTGACAGGTTGAGGAAAATGAACACAAGTAAATTGGAATGAACGTGAGATAAAGCCTGAGTAACACGGCTGCCCGACACGCCTCATCTGAGCATTCCTAAAAGGCTACAGATTGTTCTGGAATGAAGGGCAGGTCGAGCCTGCCGCAGCAGCAGGTGACTTTAAACGAGGTCATTATGTGGTCATTAGGCTGATTTGAAGTTTCGCAGCAACTGGAGGTGGAAGGTGTCCGACACTGTGTTTTCACTCTCTTTCCTCTTCACTCAGCCGTTCTCTTTTTTCTCTCTCTTTCTTTTTTCCCTTTACTAAGGATGCATTCTCACACTAAGAGTGTGCCCTCTCTAACAGAGCGTGAAATCTGGCTGATCTGAAAAAAAAAAAGGTGATACTGACCTGCAACCCACTGTGGTGCCACCTATTGATAGAAATGGTGCAGTTTTAATTTTTCCTCAAATGTCTTTCTTAAGGGTGTGTGGATAGGGTTAGCTGTGTGGATATCTTAATAAACAACAATGCACTACTGGCTTTGTCATCACGATTTCCATTATAAATCAGACAATTACATATGTACCATATTCTATGTTTGTTTCAATCATTTGAACAGGTTACCACAAGTTACATTTTTTTTAGTTTTAATGGATGCCAGAGAGCATTGTCATATTTTTTTTGTAGCTTTCTGAGGCCAGATTGTGCTGTGTTAGGTTTTGTCTTACATTAGCAGCATGTCTATAGTGACACACCTTGTCTCTGAAAACTTGCTGTTTGATTCAGTGTGTCAGTGGTATATCCTCTAACTCCTGCTGATTGCCCACTGAAGGGCAGGAATACATGAAGTGCTTTGGCCCTCTCTTCACCTTAATGAGGCTGAATTACACCTGGCCAGTGCAAAGGAAGCCTCTGACAAACTGTGCTAATGATGGTCTAAACCCAGGTCTCAGAGGGGTTCATTTAACCCTGTTATCTGATATGATTCATTGGGTGCAATGAGAGACTTGGGTAATCCCCACACCCTGTTCCTGCCATCATATCTCAGAAGATGAATGAGCTTGATGACTTCTTCGATTTCCAGCCTGATTTCTGCATCTGGCTCTCCTTTCCCCATCCCCATCAGTGGCCTTCCACACAGGAGTGCAGGGATCATACCACCATCAAAAAACACTTTGTTGTGATCCTGTGGAGCTGACGTGAGGGCGAGAAGAAAGAAAACATCAGTAATGGATCATAAATTACTTTTCATGGAAAAAATATGATTCTGTGTGGGTGTCAGCTCCTCAGAAGTCATTGGTCAAGCCAGAGCCAAAACATACTTCAACCTCATTACTCGGTAGATGAGACAGTCAGTTTGTTCGACAGTGAGACTGCCTAAAAAGGCTCTTTAAAGGGGTGCGCGGAAGAACCTCTCCAGCGTGAATCAGTTTTTTAACCTCACATTAGAGACAGTGAAATGAAACTATAGTTGTATACTAAGTGTATAGTTTATAGTATAGTGTGTAGTATGTCTATGTATATGTATAGGTGTATGTATATCTATATTTATATGTGTATGTATGGTTATATGCATATGAATGTATTAAGCCATTTATAGACAATATAATTCTAAAATGCATAAAACCTTTGCATTTGTGCAACTCATTTAAAAGCACAATCTTTTCCAGTGTTATTTACATAATGTTCTCTCTGCTAACATGTTGTAGTCACCATTAAGTGTTAGAAAACCACATTCCAGTCTATTCTGGACAATACAGATTTCCAGCTGACCTAGCATGTCATTTCTAACCCCACAGAACTGGATCTCAGTAAGCAGCACTGGGCTATTTGCTCACTGACCTGTATTATAAAAGAGTGATGCAGGGAGCTCTCTCAACAAGTGCTGCAGCCACATACCACACTCACAACTATCTTACCACATTCACCGTGTAACCGAGTGAAAACACGTGGGCTGAGGGGAGGGCCGTCTGCCCTGGCAGTCACAGGACTGCACAGCTTGTCACGCCAAAAGATCAGAGGAAAGAATCAAACACATATGCGCTATTATGGGCAAGGAGCAGCAATATGGAGAAAAAAAATCATGTAACACGTTTCAAGTTTGTTTAGGTAGTCATCCCAAAGGAAACACATACGTATCCATGAGCTTTACAAGTAGAAAGTGTGTTCTGTTAGTGTTTTTTTTAAAAATAACTAAATATACAGAGAGAATTACCGCACTGCTTTACTAAACGATTGCTCTCTCATTTCACTCACCTGTATGAGTTCTTCACATCTACGGGATTAAAGTTAATAACCTTTATATGAACGTCTCTGCACCTGACAAGATACTCTATATATAAAATCTGGTATCACACAAAGATAGATAGAGAGAGAGAGAGAGAGAGAGAGAGAGAGAGAGAGGGGAATGGAGACAATGGAGTGAAAAATGCATTTTTGTTGATAGGTCCAGTCAAAAGTAGCTGCAACTGAAGTAAAAAATGACCTATGTTCAAATTGCCTTAGGCATTCCAAGCCTGAGACATGCAAACCGATTTAGTTCAACACAGCGTGGTCATATATTGCCCTGGCACCTGGTCCTGCAGCCGTGAATGTGGGAATTTCAGCCCAGCTCCGTTCAGAATATAAGGGATGTCTTCACAAGATCTTCACAAGATAATGCACCTGATCCTGCAGCGCAGTTCACAGGGCTGCAGTGAGAGAGCGATGGCTCCCCTGAGGATTCCCTGTTTTTCTCTTCATTCTCACGTACAGTCTCATGTTTTCCCCTCTGCTGGCATGGCTCAGACAACCTCCCACATTGTTTCTCTCATTCCGACAATCTTTGGAAAAAGGTGCCAAGTTGGTCTTGGTGAGAGTTTGGCCAGACATTAGACCCCTACTGTGGACTCTCAGAGGTTACTGGTTCATTCCTGTGGCCAAAAAGCTGTGAGTGGTCTGACATGAGGATGAGGATTGGGGGAATGTCAGAGAAACCCATATCACGACCAGGCCGATTACATATGCGTGTCTATATCTAAACTTATCATAGCTTTCATTTGAAATGACTAACCTCTTTGTTGGTGGTGGAGGAGCAGGGCAGGGGCTTTGATAGCCATTCCCATGAAACTGGAGAGCCCCTCTACCCAAGCCTGAATTCAGCCCCTGCACAGTCTCCTCTACTCAACCAAACAAGCGGTGTGAACATTCATACTCAGCCACCTCAGGGCTGCCTCTAGCCCCAGACTCCATCAAAAAATTTCTTTTCTCAGATGCTGGAGGCACAGTGTTCATTCCTTCAACCCTTCACACCTATGAAACTGATCAGCCTCATGCTCCCTGTAGAACCCTTTATTAGTGCTGAGGTTTATGGCAATTTGAAACAATGCTGTCATAAAGATCCATGCAAAACTCCAATAAAGTGAAACCAGTGATCCTAATGCCGATAGTGCTCTTTCTGTAGGTCTGTCTCTACAGTAATGTTACACGGTTTTATTAAGTAGGTGGCAGATGTGCACCTGTTTTCCTCACCACCAGTTTTACAGTGGGAAAGTCCTTCGTGCTGGCACAGATAATGGACTTTTCCGAAGATAACTTTTAAATTGTGAAGTATTCCCTCTTACATTTAAAAAGCATTTATAACAACTTCATAATGCCCTGTTAATGATCACACTCTTTGAGACAACAGAACCAGCACTGGAGCTAAATGGAGTAGAACTGATTACAGTGTTGGTGTATGGTCCAGGCATTAGAGAAGACAGAGGATACAAGCTTAAAACACACCTGCATGTGACAGTAATATCCACTAACCAGCTGCTAAGACTGCATGATGTAACATTAAAACTTACTTAACAACATCAGTGTCTGAGATTTCTTTATAAATGTGTTATTTTATTTGATTCTAAAGATGGAGGAGTTATCATTTGTGGAAAAATTCAGTCTCACTTCAATCTCAGTTCATCCTGCCTCTGATGAGCGCATCTGTCGAACATCTTAGAGAGTGTTTTGTGTATTCAGAGAGTGTGTTGTGTATTCAGAGAGTGTTTTGTGTATTCAGAGAGTGTGTTGTGTATTCAGAGAGTGTGTTGTTTATTTAGAGAGTGTGTTGTGTATTCAGAGAGTGTGTTGTGTATTCAGAGAGTGTGTTGTGTATTTAGAGAGTGTGTTGTTTATTTAGAGAGTGTGTTGTTTATTTAGAGAGTGTGTTGTGTGAAACAGATGGTCACAAACATGGTGATAAATTGCTGCTGAGCCACGCCCGTTCTGGGTGGCCTCTGTTTGGCACATAACGCCCTGTTCCACAGGAGACCAGAGGGTGGGGGCAGGGCGCAGCACACTAATAAAACATGCATCTTTCATGTGCAGATAGACCAGACTATTCGTCTCACAGCGGGTAATCAGACATAGTTGTGTGTCTCTTCGATCCCTGTGTAGAACATGTGTTCACAAAATGGACAACACCTTAGCTAAGCTGCAGTTCTCACTGTTGTATTTCAAAGAAAAAAGGCTGTAGATGGCATTTATTGTGCTGGTCCAGGCTTGGACAATTTTTTCACAAAGCATTTCCATTTTGTCAGGGATGTTAAAACATCAGAATTTTGATTTTATTTTTTTTATGCTGGTTTCCTTCCTCTGAAGAGAACTGAATGCACAGATTCACAGCCAACCTCGTGGTAACAGGTGGTTGTTATTGTTGAAACTCTTCTTGTCACAGAATTTTGTCACCATGTGTCAGAAGGAGCAGTTAACATCTCAAATTTAGATCTCACTGATTACTTTAGCAATGTTTCATGTTAATTCTGGTGTATTAAACATGCGGGTATGGCCACCTTTTATTCAAACTTATACCAGAGCTTATAGTGGAAAAAGGTATGAGCACCATAGCAACTATATGAGCACTATAGCAACCAAAGCAGTGCCATAGCAACTGACACGCTGGGTGACCAGCGTCATAGGCCATGGATAACTTGGAGCCACTCAAGTGTAAATAAATGGGGTCGTTTTGATAGACAGACCGTCCGGGCACTTTTTTATGCACTGACTGTTGTTTCTTGCCTATGTACAACATTGCAGCCACTGATCAGTGTTATTATGTCAAAATTATAGATGAAACTCAAAATGCCTCCATCTTCTTTATGGTGGTCTGAGCTGGCACCCTGCCCTGCTGCTGGTTCCAAAATTCCCTTATGGTCAGAATCTCTCATTTGATCAACAACTTTACAGCTAGCTGCACAAATCCAAGGACAGTAGAAAACAACACCTGCATCCAAATGTATTTTGCCATGCTTGTCTGCTTTGAAAAAACAAGAGAGACAAAAGAATGCAGGGGACTTCCCTGAAGAAAAAATTACCAATAATCGGTAGAGAAGAGGACAGAAACCAACTCCACCAGTCAAGCCCACAACCCTAACACAGCCCCCTGTCCCAGTCCAGTCCATAACCCTAACACAGCCCCCTGTCCCAGTCCGGTCCATAACCCTAATACAGCCCCCTGTCCCAGTCCAGTCCATAACCCTAATACAGCCCCCTGTCCCAGTCCGGTCCATAACCCTAACCCAGCCCCCTGACCCAGTCCAGTCCATAACCCTAATACAGCCCCTGTCCCAGTCCATTCCATAACCCTAACCCAGCCCCCTGTCCCAGTCCATTCCATAACCCTGACACAGCCCCCTGTCCCAGTCCATTCCATAACCCTAATACAGCCCCCTGTCCCAGTCCATTCCATAACCCTAATACAGCCCCCTGTAACAGGCCAGTCTGTTCTT
Organism: Chanos chanos; assembly: GCF_902362185.1. Classification (NCBI taxonomy): domain Eukaryota; kingdom Metazoa; phylum Chordata; class Actinopteri; order Gonorynchiformes; family Chanidae; genus Chanos; species Chanos chanos. The sequence continues at coordinate 45,186,143 of NC_044495.1, forward strand.
GACTTAAAGCTAGATATAAAACCTTAACTAGTTGTTATACTGACAGAGACAATGAACGAGGGATTCAAAGTTGTGACTGGCTTTGAGTATTTACACACACATGCACACAGACATAAATCAGTAATTTTGACTTAGTTATTATTAATCATGAATCTTCAGACTTCAGTCGTTGTTACTTAGTCATTATTAATTATTCATTGTGAATCACAATGAACTTGCTCAATATTACTTAGTTATTATTAATTATTTATTATGAATCATGATGAACTTGGTTGTTATTCACTGGCTATTATTAATTATTTATTATGAATCATAATGAACTTGGTTGTTATTATTAAGTCATTATTAATTATTGATTATGAATTGTAATGAACTCAGTCATTATTAGTTACTCCTCATGCAATGCCAGTATGCCATTTGTGGTGCAGGCTATGGTATCAGTGACAGAGTGAAACTGGATTCTGCAGGAATTATCATGTATAAATATGAATGACTCTCTAGTTCATGTACCATACAGCTGTTTATGCAGTTAAAATGTCAAGCTCTCCTACACTGATCTTCAGCAGCTGTCTAATCTCTCAGGAGTTATTAAGATACACTGGAGTTCATATCTGTGCCCTAAACGAGCAGTAAAGCCTGACACTGGATTTATTTAGCCCCATTTAGAGTCATGTACCCAAACAAAAGTTCTAAATGCCCAAAAGACAATGTTTATGGGGGTGTGCTCAGAGGTATTGAAGAATGGGGCCAACATGAATGCAGCTTAATTTCAAAATTGGGATTCTTCAAAGTTGCTCAAAAGCTATAGCAAAGTAATTATATTTTCATAAGCACTGTCACATTATATGTCGCTCCTGTGACAGTCTGAGAAAACATTTGTTTTTCTTTTGGCTTTTGACCACAAGTGAATTTTGGTTTCAGATTAATAGATTTTTTTTTTATCTGAAGCCTTTTCCATGTCTGTGTCATGTTTGGTTTTTAAAAGCCACAGACCATTGTATTTTATAATTAAAATCCTGCAGTCCTGCAGCGTGACACAATATATCTATATCATAAACGAAGAATTTCACAGACACATCACCAAGATATCTGTCAGATGTGTGAATTGTGTATTAGAGTGTTAAAATTACAATCTTTATCTCCTATTCATTTGAAAAAAAAATCATATTTTCAGGTGAACCGCTAGTGTGTTCATGTTGCTCTGTCTTGTGATACGACACATCCACACTATGTGGTAAAGATTTTAATGAAAATATTTAATTTTGCATAAAATAAAATGCACACACACAGCCACACACATGTGCGCACACACACACACACACACACACACAATATTTTATGCTACGTAATATATGTATAGCTCCCTACAGATGAAAAGCTAATTGTGAAGAACAAGGCCTTTGCCAAATTTTACCGCATGTTTCTCTGGGTTATACTCAATAGAGTATATAACAATATTATGCATGGTATCCTATTATTTGGCTGCTGTTGATTTTCAGACCTGTTGGCTGGTCTTTGAAATGCATGCGGCAGAGTAATCAGAGTTTTGTGGTGCTGTTGTATTGGTAATGTGCAAAAAAACCTGAATCAATCTCTCTCTGTAGTGCTCACTCACTCGCTTGCTGAGTAGTCGTGTGTGCGTGTGTTGGAACCTAGACATTAAAGGTAGCCTACAACCTGGCGAGTGGTTCTTGTGCATACTGTGAAATATAATCCTGCCAGCGCCCCTGTTGATGAATATGTTTGATAAATTTTCCACTATATTGAAAGTGATTTTTTTATCAGTTTGTTAGGACATAAGCAAAGAAAGGACTTAAGTACCACTGGAGGATAAACCAAGATGAAATCAGGAGAGAGGAAATCCTTAGAGAAAGAAGGAGACAGTAAATGAGCCATTAATATTGTAGGGAGAGAAAACCAATGAGGCTCTTGCCTTTTTGACTTACATCCTTCATAATTTAAATGTATTTTGTTCTTGCATGTTTTAAATACATTTACCAACACCTGTCTCTGTCACTTGTTAGCAGACATCATGAAAAGAGGGACAAACGAGAAATAAAGATGTAAGGGGTGAAAGAACTGGAGATGTACAGTAGGAGAAGAAGGCAGCAGAGAAGTGGGTTAGGAGGAGAAAGGAGTGGAGAAGGAGATGAAACAAATGGGCAAGTAAACAAAAGGAGAGTAGTGAAGGGGAAGAATGAATGAAAACGGTTTTGATTTTACCATTGTTCATTATGTTCATGTTCATTGTTCATTCTTTTTTAGACAAATAAGTAATATTTTTAAGTTACTTTTATTCATAGAAGAAGATCCCAAACTGAATCATCCTGTTTCTCTATTCAGTGCATAAAATAAATTCCAGTCTACTCTACTTCCACTCTGCCTTGTCCTCCAGTGTGAAACTAGTGGTATATCACATAAATGTGCTTTAAAAAGCTTCAGTTTGTTTAATCCAAAAAATATTCAACTAAACACTGCTTCATTCCATTATATTAAGAAAATCATGCCTTTTGATCTGGATTTGAAAATATTACAAAAACTTTCCATAGGTTTCTGAGGCAAAAATGTTTGTCAAGAAACTGGTTGTAAAATAACTATAAATTCTGTACATATGTGAAAAATATGTGCCTATAAATATATGTGAAATATGTGGGATATATATTTTTTTTCTTAAAATCAACAGTTCTGAAAGAAAGAAAAGATTTTTTTCCGCCTCCATTTACCTTTCATAATTTCAAAACTAAATCTTTTCATCATTAAAAAAAACCTGACAGGTGCTATATACAAACTCAACACACTACTATCATTACCGCACGTCTGTGTTAATTACACCACTAATGACAAGTGCTACATATACAACTGGACCAGCGCCTGATCAGGTGATGGGTTTTATGCATTCATGCTCACGGCTGAAATTCATTAATATATATCTTGACCAGTGAATGCATATGCAAAGGACTGTTTTGTCATATCCTTAGTGCCACTGTAAATATGTATCTCCCTGTTTACTGCACTATACCCTACATACTCCACTGTTTGACTGCTGCTGAGATTTTTTGACAAATTGTCCTTGGTAAGCACAGGTTAGAAAGTTAAGACCACACTAACGTGAAGCTACAGCATCACATGATCAGAGGCTGGGACGCCTGAGCTTCCAGTCCAGGTGTTTAAGCCAAGTGTTTTTTGGGGGGTTTTTTCCAGCAGAGTTTGTTGTTTTTAGCAGTAGGTGTTTTTTTTTCTGGGAACATACAGATGCTTGCTATGCACAGAATGTCCTCTCAGCTTTGTTGTTTTTTTCCACTAATTTTCTCATCATTTCTGGAAAACAATATCCAAGAAAGGAAAAATCAATTTTTAGACCAGAAAAACTGATGCTATTTGATGTGATTATTGTTTGAAGTTGATATTTGCAACAAAAATATTAAGTTTGTATCTTTCAAAATACAGGTACAACCTGTTTATGAAACAGCTTGTTTGAGGGGTCCAGTTTCTCTTCATCAGAAAATGGTATTTAACATCAAACACAGCCATGGGTTGTGTTTGCATTGGGATGCTTTCCTGTGGATATATAAATACAAGCTTAAGGTCTATGATAGCATCCTGCTCCATCTCTGCAAACCCTTAAAAACAACAAGAAATTCAGACCCACTTGTAGTTAACATCTCTAGTCACTCTATTTCCATTCAGAATGAAGACTCTGTGCTAATATTTGCAATATAACATGACTAAATTTAGAATGACAGAATGTATCCACTGCACTGATAATTCACCTGTTGGAGTCTTTGTGCGAGCATGCACATGATTTTAAAACATAAATACTTCCACAATAGGTCAGCAAGACAGGTTTCCCCCTCTCATACATAGAATGTCCACCTGAGAGTAGGAGAGAAACATTTAAGCCCAAAATATCTGTGGTCCACTAGTAACTGGAAAATGTCATGATATTTATACTGTCCACTGTGATGGCAGAAAGAACAAAAATAAATGCACCATTCTTAACACTCTCACTTGAAGCGCTGAGTCAGAGTGGTGTGTTATATACACACACTGTTACTATTTACTATCACTTTTCAACAGAAAAACCACCAAAACTCTTTTCCATGGAGTGTTTTTTGGCAGTGCCATATATAGCATACATACAGAGTTTTCTCAGAATTGAGGTGTTAGGAAATGCCTTTCTGAACAGAATACAGACATTTTGCTCAATCACTCAGCAAGTATTCCTACCACTGTAGTGTAATTCTACAGTAATCAGGTTTGTACAAACATAAAAACAATCATTTATAAATCTCCAGCAGAATATGTATAAATGCTAAATTGTTTGCACTCATGACAAGATAGGTATGCATAGGCATGCAATCTAGGTCAAATTTTCCAGGAGCAGTAGTTACACAAATTTCCCAATAATTTTCCAGTGTTTTTTTTTTAAGTCCAGATGTCCTTCTCAGATATTCAATGCCATTTCTCAACAAGGAAAAGAAACACACAGGGTGTAGGTTATATGTGTTTGTTGCACACAAAGAGTATCTTACATGTTGTTTTACCCGAGCTATGCCTCAAGGCAAATTCCATTATACTAAGTCCTTCTCGTTGAACACAAGAGAGAAAACCACAGATCATTTGGAAGTCGAACAAAAAACATTCAACTCTTAATCTTAAAAGCAACAAAGAAGTACAACAGCTCTGCTGTACATTTTTCAGAAGGGTTGCTGCTGACACCATGGCTTATCTCTGTGTCAGGGAAGAGAAAAGAGTGCTTACATGCTTGTGTGACACTCTTCATTAACACCAGGGATAAACCGATAGTGAAAGGCACAGAGGAGAAGTGGCCCTCCCTCTTTACTCAGATCCATTCATCATATACACAGGAATATGCATCCTGCCTTATTCTAATAAAGCCCAGCGAAACCGGAGCTGACTTCTTGCTAAATTCCGACATTAGTCACAGGTCCATATTTCAGGATTAGTGGAGCCCTAGGACAAGCGAGGGCCTGAGTGCTGAACCTCTCTGTTTAAGTGTTTTTATTTAGACATTGTTTCATAAAGTGGTTTTACCCCATCAGGCTAGCTGACTTTGGAGCTCATTTGAGAGGTTTTCAGTGAAGGCTTGTGAATGACCTTCTCAAGGACAAGCACAAAGAGAATGTTTAGGGACACATTAGACTCAGACGAAATGGTGTGTCTAATGGTTACTGGGCAAGAACGTGATTGTTGCGTTCTTCATCTTGAAGGTAATTCCTCAAGCAAGATGATCATGTTTCATGAGCTTAGAGAGAGAGTGAGGCACTCACCACAGGGCTACATGTCACCAAAGAACCACTTAGGATTAACGCTGATATGTGATAGAACTCCTAATCATTATTTAGAGAAAAAATTACACCTGAGCAACTGGTCTATTGGACTGAGTTTCATGACATATGTAACAGGGTGACATTTTATGAATTGAATTGTCTTGTGTATCCCTCCTTAGAATGCCTAATGGCTCTTTAATTTATCTAAATTTTCAGCACCACATTAACCTAAAAACACAACCTCTCATGAAGCAGACATCATTTGCAATTGTAGATGACCATTTCTTTTCCCCTACAGTGAAATTCAATAGTTCTCAGTGTGCCAGAGCTTTGTCTATATATCACTCACACGCAACAAAACCAAAGCACCTGGTCAACTCCCCTTTTGTGTTTTCACTGAAAACCAAATGATTCTGTCTGTCCCAGATCACTCTGGTCATGCAGTGCGGACTGAACTGTGTGTGAACTGACTGTTAATAGTTAAATGGGCAGATGTGTGGAGGCATAAAGTGAATGGGGGTGCTTTGGGAAAACCCATGCCTCTTGTTATGTTATTTCACACATTACCTGCATGTGACACCAGATACAATTACACTCAACACAAAATAATCAGGTACAGGTCACAGGCAAACCTTCAGCAGTCAGTTAACACCAACCCACTGTTCACCTGGAGAGAAGAGCTTAGAAAAGACACGGACTTCCCCTTATGGCGTAATCTGGGAGAAGTCTGAGTATTCTCTGCCAACAGGTGAGGGAACGAAAAAGAAGAGGAGTAAGGGAAAAAAAAGAAAGCAAACTCCTGTGCTTGACAGATGGAGAGATTTGAACAATGCAGACAGTGTAACAGTAAGTGAAAGCCTTTCAACACCCCTGAAAGGAAAAAATATGAAAAATAAAACATCCTACCACGGGTTATTGGGAATGCCTGATAGGGAAGTCAGAAGTTAGCATAGCAGCACGGGTAGCCTGTAAAAGCTTGTCACTGGTGGGGGAAATGAACTGCTGGGACTGACAGCAAGGGCGATGATTAATGGTAAAGACTTGACAGAGTAAACTCTCCCTGTGCTTTCAACCTTCACTTAGCTAAGCACCTGTGGAGAATGGAATATTGTTATCAGACAATCAAAGACAGTTTCTCTGTTCGTGTGTGTGTATGTGTGTGTGTGTGTGTGCGCGCGCGCACTTTCTTGGCGAAGTCAGGACTTGCTGAGTTTCACTATCACTAAGGATATTCATTAATGATGTATGGAGTTTTGACATGTGATCTTGTGCAGCTGAGAGGACAATAGCCTACTTGGTAAAATAAAAGGCAAATTGCTCCTGTGGAGAGGTTTCCTCTCTCAGTCATTATAAGTTTGATATCACCCATTGCAACAGGAAATCCTGCATTTCCCCATTTTTCAAAATTCCATATGAATGATGAACTCTGCTCTGCATTTTTTCTTTGCCAGTCTGGTTCAGCCTCTCGAAGCCGGGGTCAAACATGTAGACAATCATCAGTATCGAAGAGACAGCCAAACTAAAGGAAACACTAACACAAGGCTTCATGTGTCAGGATAGAATGGTATGGTTTGGCACAGGATCACCATGTGTCTGGAACACTACTATGGAGATGTAGCACCATTTTCTTTGAGAAATTCTGCCAATAGTTTTTTCTGTTGATGGTGAGGAAATGCTCTCTCGCCACCCTGGACTCTCTCAGAAGAATTCAGCTGAGTCTGAGATCTGACTCTGTTATCTCTTTTTACTCAATCTGTCCTCTTTGCACAGATATGATGAATATTTACAGCAATGCATAACCCAGATTTATTTTGCCTGAGATTATAATCTGCAGAAGGCTGAGTGATAATGTGCAGCAATGGACATTGCAAACTAATGATGCTAGTGACACCTGACCTGACCTGACATCTGACCTGACATATGTCAGTGACACCACCACTAAGTGGTATTTTTCCACTATTAATGTGGCTAGTCATGGGCACAGAACCACCAGGATCATTGCATGTTTTGAAAGTTCCTCTTTGGTAATGTTCATGTCATATATTAAAATGAGAAGGTAAGGGATAAGTGGTAAAGGCGAAGGAGGCTTTTTTCTAGCTGTGCCAAGGCATATACAGTGGAAGTATGCTCTAAGATTGTAACTTTTTTGGACACTTCTCCAAGTCTTTGTTTTCTTTTCTTGCATGTATAGAAGTGTCAGTCAAATAAAATGTGGAGGGAAAGGAACGATCAACATGGCAACATTTCTCATTGAGAATGCCAAATCAGGCATCTGTGACATCTCTCAGGTTGTTTCAGTGTTTGTTTAAGAAGGCGTTGTTGTTTTAACAGAACAACACGCTCTGCTCTTGATGTGACAGGTGAACAGGTTTCCACTAGCTAATGCATAATTCTCTATTCACTTTCTGAACAGCAAAGAAAACTCTCTCAGTGACTCAGATTCCTCCACTTAAACATGTGAAATGTTTCAGGCCTTTACCCCACTCTCTGTACAAGATGCTATGACGAGAACTCTGCTGATGCACTCCTTTGGCCACAAATAAAACGCTTATGTAAAAGACAGCCGTGACTACTGCCTCTACTCCTGCTTGAACATTACATTAAACGTTAACCTATGTTTGCCACTGAGTGTGAACACAACTACATGCCTTTGTTTGAACTATTGATCTGATATGAGGCTTGAGTGTTGAGCCAACTTTGCAACAAGCTGCAAATACATAAATTTAACTGATCCTGGGCTGGTTCCTAAGCTAGCACAAGAATACATCCTGGGTCTTTCTTTCATAGAATCAAAGAATGTAACAGTGTACAGAACACCATGACTTAGTCAAGGTCTTCTTTGCGTTTATGACGGAAAGTATTTGATTACTTATGCCAGAAAAGTTTTATTCTCTTGCACAACTGGGGAGACTGAAGCACTCATTTCATCAAATCCAGGTGTAACCTTTTTCCATTGCTTTCCATGAAAGGTCAGCTCAAACGAGCACACTCCTCTATATAGCCTTCCTCCACTCCAGCCTATACATGCGTCAAACAACACACATGCTGTGAAGCAATATGTTTGCATTCAGCTTCCCATGCATTTGATATTGCATTAAAACCCAGCTCCAGCAATTTCATGCTGATGATTTATTCACAAACAACTGAGCAATGCAAAGAGAAACAACGACCTCTGTCCCAATCAGATAAGCCTTTCTGTGTGATGCAATAGCTTGAGTATAGTTTATGGTTGTAACTCTTTCAGAGAGGAGATTGATATCAGATTGAAACCATTTTTTCCAGAGTCTATATTTTCACTTCTTATTTCTGCATATTTATAAAATGAAGATGACAGGATGCCATAAATCAAGAATGGAGAAAGATCTGAAATAGCTTATATGCATCGAGTATTCTATGCTCGCTATAAATTTTCAGTTACATCAAAGCTTCTGCTTGTAACACACCAGATATGAACTAGTGTTTATAAATTTTTGTGAAAAGCAAACCTGACAAAAAAAAAATTCTCAAGACAGGCACACTCATGTCCAAAAGAAGCAAAAAGTTGCTGTTACACACTAACAGTTGAAGCTCTTCCTCTCATGTCAAAAGGAATGAAAGTTTCGCTCATCAGTTAGCAACACCCATTTTTATACATACTCTTATATCTGAAATTTTCTTTCTTGTGGTAAGATCTGCCAGTCTTCTGTATATCACCTGTACTCAGATCCTAACATCAAACTGAACTGTTAAATGGTTTCAGATATTTTGGGTTCATCAGGAGTGCGTCACAGATACAGTATCATTTGATATTTTTTACAGGTCTCAGTTGTTGTTTTGTTCTGTTCTGCTTATCCCTAATCTAATCAAAATGCCCCCAGTTGCACTTGCCTTGCAAGCACCTCAAGGTCCTTTGTGTTCAGTAGAAATGTTAAGAGAACAACATAAATGTACAGAATCACAGCTGTGTTATTGTAGATGCTCCATCAAACAATGCCTCAAAAAAATATAGTTAAAGACTTTAACTGGTGAGTGGCCTCTTCATTCAGACTCCTGAATCCTGTAAAAGTCAAGCATTCCATCTGAGGAGTCTTCCTCACTCAGTTATTACAGAGGCATTCACCCAAACCCCGTAACAGCTGTCATTCAGTCATTATCATGGCATCTCTTTTCACAAGTAGTTAAGAGGGTCAAAAAAGCTGGAAAAGTTACACACACATCTCTGCTCAACAGAGATAGAAATCCCTGCTCAATGCCAGGTGCCACGCAACATTTGTCTCCTGAAAGCCGAGGGGCAAAGGTGCAGTGGTTTTGACATGACGACTGTTTGCAAAGGAATTACAAATTAATTACAGATTGGGGAAACTGTCAGTCTGCCGATGGCAATGCAACAAAGCCAGGAAGAATAACTGAACTACACGTTTAAGGCTAAACACTTAACTCATTCATTGTGTCACAAAGAACCCGAGTGCTCCCGTCAAAGACAAAGTCTGTTATGACTGCAGGCAATCGGTCAACAGTCACATGAGACAGATCTGTCAATACCACAGAAAAACAGTTAAGCTCTGTGACTTTGTATCAGATCACATGGGGTTTGATGAAGCATGCCTTGCCGACAAGTCCACATACATACCAGCAAGTGCAAGTCCTTTGTGTTCATACAAACTCTCAAAAAGGCAAAAGGTCAGTGCTGAAACATTTCGTAGAGCAGTGAGAAGTAACTTGGATGACTTAGATTTTGTAGTTAGGGAAATCACTCTGGTAATGCCCGTCAGCACTGAGGTAAACCTGCATGTTTACATGGAGTTTTATTTAATTTCAAGTCATATTATAGATTAGTCTCCGTGCCTTGACAAAAAGAAAGACAAAATTAATTATGCATACATTCTCCTCAGGGAGAAAATGAGTATTATGAACAAAAGGTTTATTAAAATGGAATTTGATACTGAGCTCCTGAGGTTAGGAGATAGGAAAATGGTGAGGGTAGCAGAGTTTGAAACACTCCTCTGTAGTCCCAGACATGCCAGAACCTCCTAAAGGATTATGAAACTGAGATTTCCCCTGACGTGTTAAATTAATGAGCATAACTCTCTGTGTCTTTCCATCACTCGCTCAGTATTAGCCAGTCACACTGGGCTACTACATAGAAGCTCCTTAGTTTTACAGGCGAGAATATCTCAATCCACAGAATCCATATCGTGCTCTTCCACTGTCCAGATTCCAGACCCACATGCATCTGCTCAGATTTTAATAGTCATCTGGATATGACTTATATGAACACACTTGTGCAATGTATATATTCTCTCACACACACACACACACTACACCACACCCAGGAGAGAGTTTTCTGAATAGATGAAAAATGATGACGTGAGGATATAGGGGCTTAAAAGCTCACAGACGTTTGTTGGGAACCAGTGGTGGGCCAGGATTCTGCTGACGTCATAAACTAAGGGCTACAGGTATTCAGTGTGTCAGACACACAACGCACTGGCGAGATTTAACCTGTCCACACTGACACAACAGCAAAACAATTGAATGCTTTACAATGCAGGCTTGTGAATACACTTTCATCACAATGTGACATTTTAGTTCACACACACACACACACACACACAGACAACAACAAAAGTTATTCACTATTTAGTTTGATTTTCATAGTTCTACATTTGGAAAATAAAATTCTCTGATGTGATTCCCGTTTTAAGGAGGATGTGACTTACCTATTAAGTATTCATATGAGACTAGGGTTCAAAGTATGAGTGTAGCCTAGCATATATTTGCTGGCTAGATTTGTTTTTCATATTCATACAGTAATACTCTCCTTTTACCTTTTGCTCCACTCCCTGCACTAACAATAAGGAAGCGCAGCCACTCAGTCTCTAATGTCTGATGAGAAACTCTTTAGTGTAGCTTTAGTATAGAAGTCCCCTCTCATCAACAGCCAAAGCATGCCGTGTGGACCTGAGCTCTCTGTGATAGTCTAGCAGATGTGCAGCAGGTTGAGATGATGAATAGAGAGTGAAGGATAATACTGACTGGCAGAGCACCTGCAACAAAGGCGACTACAAAGAGACCCTCTCTGACAGTACTTCCTTTCCCCCCTGCCTCCGACACGGCCCTGCTGGAATCCTGCACCATCTTGGAAAAACATTTCCAGGGCTGTGCTTTATCATGTGCTGGTCCCCAGAGTCCGTTTAAAACCACCGCTTGCAAATTGAGGACTGGCGCATCGAAAACCACGGGTCAGGAGAAAGGCAGGAGTCTTACGTACCTGCCCGTAAATCTGACCGCCTTCTCCTTTCATGAGCAGGACGTGAGGAGTGGAGATAAATAATAAACATTGTCTAGGCTCCACAGGATGAAAGTGGAGAAAAAGCAGCAAATTGGCCAAGGGGGATGCTTAGGACACTCTTTATAGCGACAAGGTGGCCAAAGTGGACACCTCAAAGATATAAAAGTCACCACAGTCAGTTTTCCATGGGTGACTTTGTGTCTTTGGTTTCTTCATTTTCACGGGAGGAGACATATACAGCTTGGCTTTACAAGATTATAAAATAAACTGCGCTCTGAGTTTTATCATGTGATAAAAAATTTGTGTTTTTTTATGTTTACCTGAAAACAGCAAGACTGATTTCTCAGATTTTTCTTTTTTTGTGCTGAAAATAAAAAATATTCCAGTGCATGGAGCAGAATGGGTTGTATCCACACAGACTGTCATTGCATTTTCAAAGTTACCAGCAACATTAATTACTAAAATAGTGCGGTGTAGCCAAATCTAAAATACCTAATAATAAACTGTAAAATTACAATCTATGGTACAAGCATACACAAAATTCAAAGCATGGTGGGACAAAATGACTAATTAGGCCCATGTTTAAATGGTGGTCAGTGTTGATTTGTTTGAGTTGAAGAGAGGCATTAAAATGACCTGAGACACCTCCGCTCTCACAGTGGGCAGCATTTCCATATGAAAGGCCTCCTGGAGGGGGTTACTGCGTGGAACACGCATGTCAACCACATCACTGGTGTAAAGCAAACAAGGCAGAGTGTCAAATGTCACATATAAAACTAAATATAACATGTCTTTTGTTGGCTAATCTAATATTAATACAGCTAAGGCCGCTGTGCAAACAGGAGAGCTGGCCAAGCTACAGATGTGATTTTCTTCACAGGCACGGGTATCTCCTATCTCCAGTCTGTCATTCATAGAAATGTCTAACACTTCATATCAGATATACCCAGTTAAGTGTGTTTTAAATAAACACTTCTAAGACTGAGTTAGATTAGTTTTGATGTGCAGAAAACTGCTCATTGTAGTTCATGTAATATTTACAAAAAAATTTGGAGACTTGAGTCTCCTGATGTAAGTTCAATAAATACTGGTCCAGTCAGTGGCTCCAGTGTGTGTGTGTGTGTGTGTGTGTGTGTGTCTGTGTGTGTGTGTCTGTACGTGCATGCATGCAACAAGCCAATATCTGCATGTGTGTGCATGTTTTTTTTTTTGTCTTCATAACTCACCCTCCACTTGCCATTTTCCTCTCACAAAACAAATAAACTGTGTGGTCCAGTGAATTAAAATAAAGACCTGGAATAAGGAAATTCTCTACAGCTGTGATGCACTAATACAGTAATACAATAATACAGCAGTACAAAAATACAGTGATACAGTAATACAATAATACTGCAATACAGTAATACAGTCAAACAGTAATACAGTAATACAGTAAAACAATAATGCTGTAATACAGTGATAAAATAATATGGTAATATTGTAACACAATAATACAGTAATACAATGATACTGTAATTTTACAGTAATTTAAAAATAAAATACATAAATGTTTTGAATCTACATAAAATGTTTTCCAAATAAAATCTTATAGTAAACATTACTTGTGCAAACTAAACAAGTATCTATTACTTGTTTAACTATTTCATTTAGGCCTAGGAAGATAACATTTTCTATATTCAGTACAGGGTCGTGTTTTCACATTTTGAAGTAAAATGAATCTTTTTAAAATGAATCACAGTGTGATTCATTTTAAAATAGTCAGTTCTTACACTATTTCCCCCCTGATTAGTTAGCAGTACTATTTATAATTAGTGACAGGATACAGTGTATGCCATGAAGAGTAAAGAGTAAAGAGTCAGGATGCAGTGTGATTAGTTAGCAGTACTATTTATAATTAGTGACAGGATACAGTGTATGCCATGAAGAGTAAAGAGTCAGGATGCAGTGTATTGCAGGAAGAGGGAAACAATCTTACAGTGTTGAATAATTTCATAGTGGTGAATCCATCATGAACTTGGTTTTAAGGTAGAGTAAACCCACAACCACGGTTATTTTTCCTAACAAATGACTGCTGCTAAAACCCTTCTCAGCCAATGAATCAAAAGAGGGAGTTCCAACCACTTAAATTCATTAAGGATCTTATTTGGCTGAATTTACATTCAGGGACACTGCACACATCCTTTTGGAAAACAAACAAAAAAAAAACACACATAAGAAAAGAGAGGGTTAGTAAAGAGAGGAAGCCAGGGAAGAACCAAAACCATTGACTTTGTTTTTTGCATCCACAGGTTATTCAAATACATTTCAGTGCATTCAGTGCCTATGTTATGTCCCACAAACTGAGGTTATGAATTCTGGCACATAAAGGAAGACTGTGAACCTAAACATAAAAATCTATTACAGTGCTTTTTCAACAACTACTTGTTTGTTCACAACTCATTCTGACAAATGAGTAATTACTTTCAGAAAAGGCTAACATAAACATAGAATAGTCCAAATTAATCAAATAAATTAATAATGATTATTCCTACCCAGGTGCATTGTGATTTTTTTTTTTTTACAGTAATTTGGAATTCATTTTGGTATTTTGCTTTTCTGATTAAAAAAAATCTGCAAATACAACGTACATAACTACCATTTTCTATCTTGTCAGATCTGGTGCAAATGTAAAAATCCAAATCAGAGTAAAAAATCTGTGGACAGAGGCTGAGAGACTGTCAGGAGCCGGGGGTGGGCACTGTTTGTCATAATAATGCCAAGTCCATCTGTGTAACGACATTCATTTAAACATGTGGTTAGAGTAAACTTGATAAGGGACACAACCAACCACAGGACACATTCTAACACTAAGCCTGCGATCAGCAACCTGCCCTATCTCACCTGATACCACCATCCAGGTGTCCTCTAAAAAGCAAAGCGATGCATGATAAGATTACAGTCCAAACCAAATCGTGTTTTGGAATGAGTGGTGTTACAATTTGGAAACAAATGATGATGTTTTGTATAAGCAGTTTTTCAGCAGATAAGTCATCTGATCGTTATCTCCTGGGAGAGTGACTTTGAGCATTGTAAAGACAAGCCAGCATAACACTGTAATTTATTTTCATTTGATTTAAAATAAAACATTAAGAGCTCAAAAGTTATTCATAAATATGCAGTATCACTAATTAGAGTGACCACAGCACTTAGCTTTTGACATGGTGTGTATGTTGTCAAAAAGAAAAAAGAAAAAGAAAAACTAGTGAAGACTCTGTATGGGAGAGCTGAGCTAGGCTGTGAATCAAAGAACTGATGACATATCAGCAACTCTGTGAAGGTGTGTTCTTCAATGGAATTATTACATAGTTTAAATGTGGGCAGATGGTAACAGACTTATCTGACGGATTGTTTGACAGAAACCTGCTTTCACTACTCGGAGTCAAACTGTCTATTAAGCGGGTGTGGCCATTTGAATGAGAAGATTGCTATGGGCTGATTGACTGTAATAATAATAATTTTTGCGATTTGCCATTTTGGAACAATCTTTTCTTTGCCTCTTTAAAACTCACTGACTGTTGTTCATGGAGTGGAGTATGGAGAACAAAGCAAACGCTGACAAAGCAACATCTTGCTATTTTAAGCTTTTGAAATCAAACGATCATTTTTGGAAATTTTGTCTCGGTTTTATCGTTTAGTGACAGGCATTGTAAGGTGTTTATGCCTGGCTGTATAAAATAATGTCCAGGGCATTAGAAATACATCTACCAAAACAAATAAGCGTCATCACATTTGTGTCACTGACTAAAACGCACAGTTTAGACTAGGCATTCCCACCCCAAATGTTACACAACACCTCCCCGGTGTGGTTAAAGACTGAAGTTGCAACAGACACAACCGAGAAACTAAAATACTGTGGAGATACAAATTATTCGGACTTGAACAGCGCTAGCACTTACTGTTGTTTACGTCGAGGTAATTGTTATCTTATACGTGAATATAAGTAGTGTCTAGCAAACTGTAAGTATAGGTCCAGAATATTTACTGCATTTGCATTGATGTCAAGGTATTATTAAGCATTATTTTAAAAACTGATTTGCATGCAGTTTCAGTGGAGGTGTGTGGCAGTGTTGCCTAACTAATGTGACCAAAACTACTGCTGTAAAAGGTGACTGCTTTATAATACTGTACAGTAGTTCTATACTGGAGAGATGTATGCGATGGCTTTAAGTGCTCAAATGTAGCACAGCTCACCTGGGCTTTGAATCAATTTCATCGTACAATGAATCAATGCACCTGTATACGAAAGGTATTATCAGTTTCCAGCTGTGATCAAGTATTCCAAAACAAATCTCTTCAACTGAATCGCATCAGAAGTCTTATTTTGCATAAACCAGCATAAGTTCTTAAGTTCTGTTTTACAGAAGACGTGTAAACATAGTTGGTTTGATAGTTCCTTTCATTTACAAGTCACCATTTCATCCGTGCACAGCACTGTCATTCACACCTTGGCTGTCTTTCCCCAGGCAGACAACCAATATTCCAGTACTTTCGGTGCAGTTTAGCAAAAGTGATCTCGAATGCACCCGCCCATTTATACAGAACAGTAAATTGATGTATTCTTTAACCAATCGCACAGCAAAGCAGTAAGTATTTCCTGTCCGTTCAACAAATCAGACTGAGAAACGCTAAAAAAACCCCCCAAACTTGAGCATGTCAGCAAAACAGAGGGGGATGGGATCAAAATGATGGCAGTCATATTTGAAGCAGAAATAATGTAGCAACCATATTCAGAAGTGTTATTTATCAGGTAATATATTTTACTTAGATATATGAACGTTTGTCATGCCCATAACTGTAAGTGACAGAATTACAGTTTTGTCGTTTGGAATGTGTGGCTTGCCTACAGTTAGCTACAATGCTAAAATAACTGTACAGTTTCAGCTATTTCGTATGCGGACGGTGGGGCTGGATCAGGCGTAGCAGGGAACTTTGACATGACACGATTTTAGGCAGAATAAATTTTTCCGGCAAGAAACTCTATTCGAGTCGGTAATACATTACTATTTATTTTCGCTAAAAATGCGTCATGTATTGTTTCTGAGAGAACGAGTCAACGCTCTAGAAAGTTTTGTTTAGGATTAGATAAATGCACTGGCGTGTTTACGCCAAGTTACAGACTTCGGGGGAGGCACTGTGGCTGAGGAGGCCATGTTTTACTATACACAACAGTTCCAAAATTTTGTCGTGGGTGTTCAAAAAGCAAACAATTTGAGTATTATATTACAGTATTTTTCACGTTTTGCTGGAGCAATTCTTTAATTGTCACTGGTTTTGAAGAACAAACTGGGGGTGGGAGGAATGTTCAGTCACATCTAAGTTTTTTTTAAAAAATCTCGATATTTAGCTAACTTCATAATTACGTTCAGTGAGACTGCGGGCCTGTAGGCTGTTTCCGGACGCTCCTTTTGAGGATCATTAAGACTTGCGTTGTATACTTAAACACTTTTAATCAATCCGTGAAGTATATTTTTTTTTCACCTGCATTTTATAAATGTGACCAATTAAAGTTCTAGAGAGTGTAATGTGCGGGTGTTATAACTGTTAATCGTTGTTACAGACGCATGACATCAAAATGCAGAACATGAGAAGTGGGTTTTTTTTTTTTTTTTTTAAATTGCAACACATTTTCCCTCTGAGAACGTAATCCCCAGTATATTGGCTCTCTTCCAAATTGCGCCGTCCCGGACTTCAGCGGTTATATCCCAAATTATCGAGGAGTCAGCAGGGAGGTGTGTCCCTTCTTACCTCACTGACTGGAAGGAGCACTATCATGCATATCTGTAATTTTTTTGTTGTTCTTTTTGTTTTGACGACACACAATTTCGTAGATTTTGATTGCGCGAAAGGTGTATGGTGTTAGACGGAAAAAGATAGCAACAACTATAACAAAAACAACAATAATAATGATAATATAAACACATACATACATGCATAAATGCATAAATAAATAACATAGTAACAACAAACAAATCATAAAAACCGAGATGCATTATGGTTATGTTCCCCAAATTAGGTATATACGCTCAGGAACAAACATAGGAACTGGTGAAATTATATGCACTTTGATGCTTAATTTTGTGAAGTACAAAAAAACAGTAGTTTCCCAGATGTTTTCACAGTAAATGTGTTCTAAATTAATTTGAATATTAGATTTAAGCCTGATAATTGGTTGAGTGCATTGCTGTGGGGCTTGAAACAGTTTTCATCTGTTTTGTTTTCTCACCCACTGCTTTGCATTTCAGTGAGCACAGTTAATAGATGTCCACTCCTACGGACCAAGCAGTTGGTATGGCTCACGCGGGTCCGTCTCCAGGTGCTGGCCTGTCTCCAGGGCCCATTCTAGGACCCAGTCCTGGCCCCTCACCGGGCTCAGCACACAGCATGATGGGCCCCAGTCCTGGACCCCCAAGTGTCCCCCACACCATGCAGAGTCAGGGTACTGGAGATTACTCCCAGGAGGGCATGCATCCCATGCACAAGGTACACAAGATATCACTGCACATTAGAAATATAACCTCTCATTTATTGCGGTCATGACCACTGCATGTGTTTGTTTTTTGTGTCCTGTGTGTGCAAAGAGTAATAGGACTTGGAGGTAAAACTGTTTAATGAAGGATAAATTAAAAAAAAAAAACGCTCACAGAGTTCAGTACAACACAACTTTACTCATCTTAAGCATTTTTACCATACTAACAAAACTGTGTTCTAACATATACTGAAAGATACATTGTAGTCCTTAATTTATTCACTGTATTAACAGCCATTAATGTAGCTGTCCAAGGAGAAGGTGTCAAGTTTCATATTTTACCGAACAATACCTCAAAAGCAATAATTGAAGCTTGTTCTGTAATTCATGTGAAGTCAATTTGCCAGGAAATTGTAGGAATCTAAGCTTAAAAAAAAAAAAAGTTTCAAAAAGTTATGAGACTTATATAGTTGTGGTCGGAAGTTTACATACACTCATCATGGACATTAATGTCATGGCAATATTGGGCCTTCAATGATTCCTTTGAACTGTTCTTTTTCTGGGGCAGAATGATTTGTACAACATCTAATAGGGAGGGGGAAAAAAAAGGGAATATGGTGCACAAGTTTAATTTATTTTGGGTTTTCTGAAATCAACACAGGGTCAAAATTATACATACAGCACACCTAGTATTTGGTTAAAATGTCCCTTAGCAAGTTTCACCTTGACCAGACGCTTTTGGTAGCCATCAACAAGCTTCTAGCATAACTCTGGCTGGATATTTGACCTCTCTGCTTGACAGAATTGGTAGAGTTAAATTAAATTTGTTGGTTTCCTGGTACGGACCCGACTTTTAAAGCACAGTCCACATATTCTCAATGGAGTTGAGGTCAAGACTTTTGGAAGACCATTCCAAAAGCTTTATGTTAACCTGCTTTATCCATTCCACAACCAGCTTTGATGTGTGTTTGGGCTCATTGTCCTGTTGGAACATCCAATTGTGTTCAAGTTTCAACTGTCTAGCTGATGGCTTGAGGTTATGCTGAAGAATTTTGAGGTAATCTTCCTTCATTATTCCATCCACTTTGTGCAATGTGCCAGTTCCACTGGCAGCAAAACAGCCCTAGAGAATGATGCTACCACCACCATGCTTAACAGTTGGTACAGTGTTCTTAGGGTTGAATGCCTCACCTTTACTCCTCCAAACATATCTCTGGTCATTGTGGCCAAACAACTCAATCTTTGTCTCATCTGACCATAAAACTTTCCTCCAGAAGGCTTTTTCCTTTGACCATGTGGTCAGCTACAAACTTTAGTCAAGCTCGAAGGCGTCAATTGTGGAGCAGGGGATTCTTTCTTGGATGGCAGCCTCTCAGTCCATAGCGATGTAGAACTCATTTGACTGTAGACAGTGACACTGGTGTTCCAGCAGCTTCCAGTTCATGGCAGGTCTGTGCCTTGGTGGTTCTTGGGTTGCTCCTGACTATCTGAACCAATTTTCTCTCAGCTGAGGGTGACAGTTTGGGTCTTCTTCCAGACCTTGGTAAAATGGCTACACCTCCCAACAACTTGTACTTGTGTACAATTGTTTGAACTGACGATCTTGGAATTTGCAGTTGTTTAGAAATGGCTCCAAGAGACATTCCTGACTTGTGTAAATCTACAATCCTCTGTCTCATATCAGCACTGAGCTCCTTGGACTTTCCCATTTTACTGTGTTGGTCAATCCAGTGAGTGCTGTCAAACAAACCCTTTTTATGTTGGCACAGAGAAGCTACCAGCTGTAGTCAATCATGATCACTAACAAGAAGTTAAGAGGCTTTGGCCATGGCAAGTTAATAGATATTTTGGAACTTTCAGCACCATTATATTAATAATCTATCTGAGTGTATGTATATTTCTGACCCTGTATGTATAATTTTGACCCTGTGTTGATTTCAGAAAACCCCAAATAAATTAAAATTTGTGCACCATATTTTTTTTTTTTTTACTATTAAAGATGTATGTTATACAATCATTCTGCCCCAGAAAAAGAACAGTTCAAAGGAATCATTGAAAGCCCAATATTGCTATGACATTCACGTCAATGATGAGTGTATGTAAACTTCCGACCGCAACTGTATATATATATATATATATATATATATATATATATATATATATATATATATATATGTACCCTTTTTTCTTTCTATATTTATACCTTTTTCCCTCAGTCTTAGTCCTCCTACCAGAGGCCAGGGAGTTTGAGGATGCAGTAGGTTTGTTTCTAGGATTGCCCGTTTCTGGACTGAGATTGATGTTGTCATTGAGGGTATCTGTTGGAGCCACTCTTTTATTTTAGGGGTGGTCACAGCCCTGTGTGCAGCTCACACCAGTGGGATTGGAGTGGTTTTCACCTTCCACATTCTCTCTAGTTCGTCTTTCAATCCCTGGTATTTCTCCAGTTTCTCATATTCCTTCTTTTGGATGTTAACATTAATTGGGATTGTCACATCGGTCACCACTGTTGCTCTCTGCTATAAAAAAAGGTTTAGTCTAAGATGGCGCCAGTGACGAAGGCCGCTGTCGCTCGGTGTCTTCCTCAACTTTGCTTTTTTCTTATTCTTTTAGTGTTATTTTCTAGGCGGTGGTGTTTGTATCATGGTCAACAATCAGTGGTGTGTGGATGTACAGACAATATCGACGGGGTGCTCTCCTGATCTTGAATACCTCAAGATCAAATGCAGACCCTTTTATCTGCTCAGAGAGTTTACAGCAGTGTTTTTCACACTGTTTATATCCCCCCACACGCCGACACCACTCGGGCACTGGACACGCTGTATGGAGTTATCGAGAAGCAAGAAACCCTGCACCCAGAGGCTGCTTTCATAGTGGCTGGTGACTTTAACAAAACCAACCTGAAAAGAGTTCTGCCGAAATATCACCAACACATGAAATTTCCAACGCGTGGTGTAAACATCTTGGATCATGCTTACTCTCCATTCATTCAAGCCTACAAAGCCCTTCCTCGCCCAGTCTTCGGCAAATCAGATCACGCCTTGGTCCTGCTGCTGCCAGCATATAGGCAGAAACTGAAGTGTGAGCAGCCCGTGATGTGGGTTAACGGCAAAGTTTGTACGGCGCTCAGAGCGCGGACAGCAGCCCTCCACTCCGGAGACCCAGATGAATACAGGAAAGCCCGGTACGTGCTCAGGAAGACAATAAAAACGTCAAAATGTCAATACAGGGAAAAGGTGGAGACATGTTACAGTGGCTCCAACACCAAACAAATGTGGAGTGGACTAAGAACCATCACAGACTTCAAAGGAAAGGGCTGCAGCATGGGGGAGGTGTCTGTTTCTCTTCCAGAGGAGCTGAACTCCTTCTATGCTCGCTATGAGAACAACATCAAACTGGTCCTGCTGTTAGAACAGGACAACTGCCCACTTCAGATATCTCAGGCAGACGTGTGTAAATCTCTCAGAAAGGTAAACACACGTAAAGCTCCTGGTCCTGACAATATTCCACGCCGCGCTCTCAAAGCATGTGCATACGAACTGGCAGATGTCTTCACGAACATCTTGAGCCTTTCCCTGCAACAGTCTGTAGTCCCCTTATGTTTCAAGAAGACCACCATCATTCCAGTCTCGAAGAAAACAAATGTGAGTTGCCTTAACAACTACCACCCAGTAGCACTCACCTCCATCGTGATGAAGTGTTTTGAACGTATAGTCAAAACTCACATTACATCCTCCCTGCCCGCCACACTGGACCCACCCCAGTTTGCCTACAGGCCAAACAGGTCCACAGATGATGCGATAGCACTCGCACTGCACACCACCCTCTCACACCTGGATTGAAAAAACACCTATGTGCGGATGCTGTTCATTGACTACAGCTCCGCCTTTAACACTGTAGTGCCATCCAGAGTCGTCACAAAGCTCCAAGACCTGCGCATCAGCCCCTCCCTGTGCAGTTGGATCATGGACTTCCTGACAGACAGACCTCAGGCAGTAAGGATCGGCAGCGTCACCTCCTCCACATTAACACTCAGCACTAGTGCCCCCCAGGGATGTGTGCTCAGCCCCCTGCTGTTCTCCCTGTTCGCCCACGACTGCACGGCCTCACAAAGCTCCAACACTGTCATCAAGTTTGCCCATGACACCACCATCATTGGCTGCATCACTGACGGTGACGAGTCTGCTTACAGAGCTGAGGTGAGAGCCCTGACATTGTGGTGTCAGGACAACAACCTCCTGCTCAATGTCAGCAAGACCAAGGAGCTGATCGTGGGCTACAGGAGACTGCAGGGAGAGGGACACACCTTCATCCACATTGGGGGAACAGTGGTGGAGAGGGTCAGCAGCTTCAGATTCCTGGGGATTAACATTAGCGAGGATCTAAGCTGGTCACACAACACAGGAGTGGTCGTGAAAGCAGCAAGACAGCGGCTCTTCTTCCTCTGACGACTGAGAAGGTTTGGGATGGACCCCAGGATACTCACCAACTTCTACAGGTGTACCATAGAGAGTATCCTGACTGGCAGCATCAGGGCCTGGTATGGCAGCTGCACCGTTCACGACCACAAAGCTCTTCAGTGGGTGGTCAGATCAGCGCAGCGCATCACATCACCAGGACTGAGCTGCCAGCCATCCAGGACCTCTACAGCCAGCGCTACAGGAGGAAGGCACAGCGGATCTTCGCTGACCCCAGCCATCCCAGCCATAGACTATTCACAGTCCTGCCATCTGGCAAACGGTACAGGAGCATCCGGACCCATACCAGCAGGTTCAGAGACAGCTTTTCCCCCCAAGCAATCAGACTTCTGAACCACTGACACTACACATGCACACACTGCTTGGACCCTTAGACTGATAACTGCCTACATTACAATGCACTGCATACCCACCCAATATTGCACTGTTCATCTACTCAGTTCACTACTGCGTACACCACAACTGTCTATGCTGTTGCACATGCTGTTGCACATGCACTTTAAAATTGTCTCACTCAGGACTGTAAATCCACTGCACATGTACATATATATTCTTTTTTTTTTTTTATAAATCTCCTTATATTGCCTTTATATTTACCTTTTATTGTTCTTTTATTATTATCTACCTACTACATTTTGCAAGTTGAGCTGGCCCCAAGCCCAAGAATTTCATTATTGATAATAATGTCCATTGTTATCTAGTAAATGACAATACAACTTGAATCTTGAGCTTTATATCTGCTTGGTTAGCCATTGCGTGTTTATCTGTCTAGATCTGGAAGTCCCACAGAACATCGGCTCTGGTATTTTCCTCCACTCTCTGTGGTGCCTCCCATATGAACTTTGGAGTGTCCAACCCATGTCACTTGCAGATGCTCCTGTATATGATCCCTGCCACTTGGTTATGCCTCTCAGTATATGCTGTTCCCGCAAGCACCGTGTCTGATGACTGGTTGGTTCTTTAGGGTCTGTCTTACTCTGTGGAGAAACTTGGATATTATTGTCTTACCTTTTTCTGTCTCATGGTTACAGTGGGATTTTAGGATCCCAAAGGTATTTGCAGCTGTCCTGTCCGTCATGTATCCTTGTGGTAGTTAAACTCCTTCAAACTTGATCATTTTCCCTCTTTTCACTATCATCTGACCACATATCTCCAGTCCAGCTGACGTCCTGATGCCCTTGCTGTAGATTCTGGATATTTGGATCAGTGAGTCAGCGTGTCTTTAAGTATTAGCAGACTGCTTGATGTCATCCATACTGACGAAGAGGCTGATGGAAGTTCCATTCCTGAACCCCTGTATCCATAGCCACTCTCACTGATGATCCAGCTGAGGATGTTCAGGCCTGTGCAGAGCAGCAGTGGGCATAGTGCATCTCCTTGGTAATATGCTGCACTTAATGGTCACCTGGGCTATTGTCATTGATTTAGCTTCTAGTGTTGTCTTCCAATGGCCCATCGAGTTCTCGATGAAGGTTCTAATTGTCTTTTGGACCTTCCATGAGTGCTAGGCATTCGCGTATCCATTTGTGTGATGCAGTCATACTTTCCTGTAATCAATCCAGGCAAAACTCGAGGTGGTTTTCCTGCTTCTGGAGTGTTTGTGGATGGCTCTGTCTAACAGAAGCTGGAGCTTTGAGTCTCTGGGGTTGTTGCCCCTTCTGGGTATTGCTCATGTACATATTCACATCATCATTCAACCTAATGGCTATGATGCCTGACAGGAGCTTCTGTTCTGCAGATAGGAAGGAAATTGATTGGTAGTTGGATGGTGTGGGTCTCTTGTTGGGGTCTTTCATGACCTGTACTGTCCTACCTCGGGTTAGCCTGTCAGGGTGGGCGCCAGTTGCCAGCAGCTGGTTCATTTGTGCAGCCGGGCAGGTATGCAAAGCAGTTAGTTAACCTGTCAGGGTGGGCGCCAGTTGCCAGCAGCTGGTTCATTTGTGCAGCCGGGCAGGTATGCAAAGCAGTAAGTTTCTTACACACCTTGGTGCTGCCTGGTTTTTCATGTTTATGACCCATTCTAGGACATCTGCTGTTGTCATGATGACTGGTTCCTACTCTGGGAGATTGCAGTATGGTGTTTTCAGGACTCTTAGTCACTGAGCACAAGTGTTATGTGATGACTCTTCCTCCCATATGCTCTTCCAATACTGCTTAGTTTCGGTTTTTGTTGGATCTACAGTTGGTGTTTCATTGCTTTTCAACTGTCAGTATATTTTGGCTGGCTCTTTGAAAAGGACATTTGTTCTTTTGGCATCTGCATCTTTTGTGTGTCTCTACAGTCTGGCTGCCAGTGCTGCCAGGGCCTGTCCATGATTATTATACCCGTCTGTAGATCAGCCAGATCCCTAACCTCCTGCAACGCTGTCTTTACCTTGGTTTTTAGTCTTAGTTTCTAGGGAGAATATCCAGAGTGGGTTGCATCCGGTTTGGACCAGCTGTTTCTCTCTAAGCAGGAATGACGTTCTTTTCCTTACGTTCCCTCATGTATTTCATGCAGTCTATCTCATTAAGTTTGTTGTTGTAGTACCATTCCATCAACTCCAGATTGGTTCCAGTATCCCACTTGCAGAGATGGGCAGTATCTCAATGTATTTAAAATATGTATTTAATTACTTTTGAGTATTTTGTAATTTATCTTTTGCTGAATGGAAAACAAGCAGATGTAATTTGTAACAAAATACTTTGAGAGATTGTATTTTGTGTATTTAAAATACTTAATCAAGTATGTAATTTTATTCTCAAATAAGACGAGAACTTTCACCACCAGGCTTACTATAGGACCACTAAATATAGCCTATTACAGTCTTTGGCTATGCAAGTAAATCACGTGACACATACTGTTGGGTCCAGTACGCTCATTAGGAAGTGTGTGTTTTCCTCATGACCAGTAACCTTAGGAAAGAAGCTGCTTTGGCGCTCGCTGCAAACTGACTCAAGTCCTGGGGCCCCACTGTCCTGCACATCTTTGTTTTAAGTCTCCTGAGCTCAGGACTGACACAACTGATTCTACTGATCAATTAATCATCAAGCCCTTGATTAGCTCAATTAATGAAGAGTTAAAACGACGACATGCGGGGCAGTGGGCCCTTAGGTATGAAGTTTAGAGCCACTGCCTTAAGGTAAAGTTTGCAGTAAAATATATCAGATATTGCTCACTGAATGTTATTATAGGACAGAAGAATAGAGCAATTAGTAAATAGCTGTGCTCTAAAACTTGAGAATTTGCTTGCTAGTGGCATCCTAGCTAACGTTACAGGCAAGCTCAGACACCGTGAGACAGTGGCATCTTGTGGAAGCCTTCATTATCAATAAATCAGGCTAGCTACTTTTGTTCCTAAGGACAAAATTAATGTCTAACAGCTAAACTTAGACATTTTTTTATAGCGGTTAATCTCTAATACATAATATGTTGCTCCTCTTCAAATGATTGCCTGTAAAGTTAGAGATCTTGGAAATGAGCTTACTCTGCTGTTGCTTTTATTGTAAATCACTCCTGAAAAAGGCATCTGCTAAATGTCTAAAATAGTGTTACAGATAATTTTAATGTATTTTTGTATTTTCAAATTACTTGTATTTTAATTAATTACATTTTTCACGCCAGTATTTTGTATTTTATTTTGATACATTTGATTAGCAAGTATTTGTAATTTGTAATAAGATACTTTTTAATGTATTTGTGCCCATCTCTGCCCACTTGTTCCCTCTTGTTGAGGAACCAGGACAATTCTATCTATACAAGAAAAGCATCAACTAAGCTAGTCGTTTATCAGTTTTTGGGTTCTTACTTTAAAATATGCAAAATATTTACAGTGTAGTGTGTGTGGTTTGAAGTGTGTACAGTAAATCTCCACCAGCTTGAGATGAAATAGAATCCCACTTATGGCCATGTCTGCCACCAATATAAATGCAAATAGAATAAGAATGATATGACCTCATATCTCAGCTACCGTAAAGTTTGTGTTGAATAGTACATTTGTAAAGTTGGTCGTCCAGGGAGCTACCACGTGAATTTAAAATTTGGCCATCTTCATGGCTGCTGATTTACCATGGTTTGCTGTCAATCTCTCTCCCCTTTTGGCAGTCTATGGAGGGTATGCAT
The DNA here is from genome assembly GCF_902362185.1 of Chanos chanos. Taxonomy (NCBI): domain Eukaryota; kingdom Metazoa; phylum Chordata; class Actinopteri; order Gonorynchiformes; family Chanidae; genus Chanos; species Chanos chanos. Next base: position 45,212,790 of record NC_044495.1, read on the forward strand.
GAGAAGAGTATGGCTGAGGACATGCATTATGGCCAAATGAAGGGTGTTGGGATGAGATCCCTACATAGTGGCATGGGCCCTCCACAGAGTCCAATGGACCAACACGGCCAAGGTACAGTGCCACAAACTACTCACCACACAAACAGATACTGTATATTTACTCATTTTATACTTTTGAAGTCACTTCATCGTTGAAAGAAAAGTAACCATTTTTGGTACAGTTCGACCTGATCTGCTTGATATATATCAAAGTGTTTGATCACACTGCCATTCTTTGGTTGGATTGAGAGAGTAATATGTTCCTAAGCAGTAAAGGTAGTATAATTCGAGCTTTAGCACAAAATTAAGTATGGGATAATGTCTGAGGAGGTGTTTCAGTATAGTAATATAATGGAGGTAAAGATTTGTTAATCAGTGTAATAGATGTTTTAACTCTTCAATTGGACAGATTGTTAAACCAGCTTCATGTATGTCACCCAGAATGTACACAGTAGTGATGCACGGGTCAGGGTTTTTATTACCTGCACCCACCTGACCCATTATGAGAGCTAACCTGCACCGCCCGTCCCACGAAAATATGCGTTAATCAACCACCTGACCCGCAAACCGCCAACTTTAGGCTGTATAGTGATTGCATCTATAACATAAAGTAAGAAATATCATTTTCTGTTTTAGTGCATGTTTCAAAAAGGACAGACACTCAGGTTTTACACGAACCAGCGTAGGCTACAACGAAGTGTTGTACTACTTTGATTTTGGGCTGTTTCCCCGAATGTTAGCAAAATAAATTGATTGCAAGGTATAGATTATTGTATCTTAGCCTAATAGCCAGTGGGTATAGGCCACTAAATAAACAGACAAATTGTTCCATATGGTGTTCTTTATTGTTGAATAGCAGCAAAGCATGTAACCCTTAATTAAAGACGTGAACTCTCTCTCTCTCTCACGCACACACACACACACACACACACAAACAATGCATCCTTCACATCTTAATGGTGAACTTTAACAAAGTAGTAGCCTATATGTGCAGGTCTATACCAGGGGTATTTAATTAACATTGCAAGAGGTCCAGCAAGTCAACCCTCCTCCCCTGCTGAGGTCTGAACAATTAGATGCCTACAAATATGGGCTCATGCTTTTCGCCAGACTAAAGAAATCAATTTAGTTAACATTTTTATTGAACAAAGCATAAAATATTCTCCATTTCGCAGTAACATGTTTTTGGCATGACATACAGTAACTAATCCTTAACAAAATGCATCTTATTTTGAACACTACTCTCTTCTGTCCCCCAGGTTGCTTTGGTAAAGATACCATAAATTCTCCAATAGTGGCCAGGGCCTTTCTTTACCTCAACTGAAGAAAAAGAACCAGGTCTTTATTTGAGACAGGCTATTATTAGAGACAGGGCATTATTTATGATTTGTCCTTTTTTAGTAGTGTATTTTGCAAGATTGTAGTAATGTCTTATTTCTAATTTATCCTACAAGGATTTATGGGTATACCTACTACTCAAATATAGCTTTTACTGTGCTGTATTTAAAGAATAAAAACATTAGGTCTACTACAGGCTGCTTGTGTCAGATTAGTGCTGATGGTCAGATGTTGCTGATAATAACAAAGCACAATAAAGTTTAGCACACAGACCACACAAAAGCAGATGTTTCATGAGCATTCGAACTGCAGAATTTTCGCAGATCATTTTAATGTACCAATATTACCTGAACTTGGAGAGAGAACAAAGAGCACAATTATCGACAGATTAAAACAATCTGTGGACATAGCAAATGATGCAATAGTTCACAAAGAATGGTAATTCTATCACAAGATGTAATTGGTAATCGTTTACCACTGTAAACTGTGAATTATTTGTTTTATTGTCAGTCAAGGAGGATAAACGGGAACAGGTTGAAATGATGACAGGTTTAAAGGTAAAATTTGTTCCTCTGTTTCCAGCTCAGCGGCTGACCTGTCCTTACTGTAACTATGCCATCTAAAATCAGACATTTTTTCCCTTCCATGACAGGGCTCCAGACTAACATTTCACATTGGTTGCACTGGTGCGCCTAACTTTTTCATTTAGGTGCACTGGCACATAATTTAGGTGCACCCAAAATTTTTCACCATGCCTTTTGGTGCCGCAATAATTAGGGTTCCTACGCAGTATGGAAAAGGATGGAATTTGATTTTAGTCATTTCCAGGCCTGGATAAGTATGGAAAAAAGAAAAGAGAGTATGGAAAAATATTTTTGTTTCCAGACTGTTGCCCCATTCCTTTTTCTAAAATATAAAATTCAGAATTTCTAAGAATAAATTGCTCATACAAGCAGAGTGTTTTTCATGGCATTTGGAGCAGACAGACAGCACAGCCAAAAGCCCAGCAAAAGGGACTTGTAGCCCTTTTCCACCGACGTGGTTCCAGTTCTGGTGCCTAATCTAGAACCGGTTCCACGCGTTTCTACCAAAAAAAGACGGCTCCTCAAAATTGCTTGTCCAAACATTGGAACCACTGACATCAGTGGCTATGCAAATGAGAACCATGCGAGAACCAGTCAGTTCAGCGTGTGATGTGTTTGGTACATGACATACTCTAGAGAGGCGGGAGTAACAAAAAAAGTCTGACCAAGATGATGGAGGCAAAAGGCTACATGTATGTATGATGAAACCATGTATATGATTAAAAGATGTATGAGCAACCATTTGTGTCTACATTGGCATGGGTTGTTGTTTACATGTTACATGAACCAAGTCGGGGCCAGAGCGGTAGAGAAAACTCTCTCAATGGCTCTGGTTGGGGCAAATAGACCACTGTAGCTTCATTCAAGGACTCGAACTTTTGAGCTAGGTGACAGGCTTGCTTTTTTTGCAAATTTCGCCCCCAGAGTAAAAAGTGGTAGGGCGAAATTCCTGAGGTATTTCGCTGTATGGAGGCCTAGTATAAAAATAAAGTTATAAAAAGCAAGCAAAGCAGTTGTGTTCTGTCTGCCATGATTTTATTTCCCTACGGAAATTACCCCAACTTTCGCTACGTAACATTCACTTCTCAAACCTGTCGAAATGCGGACCAGTTCTCAAAAGGCACCAAGGCAGAACTGGCCTGGCACTGGCACTGTCCTGATGGAAAAGAGGCATAGACAAATTTCTCTAGCCCCCTGGTAATCCAAATTACTAAAAGACTCCTAAATTAAAAATAAATCAACATTTCCCTGGGCTTCCCCTCATCTCTTAGGGGTAAATTGGTCTCTCACAGGCCCTGCTATGGAGAAGTAAGTACAGAAATCTAAATTTCAGCCTCCCGTCCCCTGATAACCTAAAACATGAATTGCTCTCTTATTTAAGAGATAATTCATGTACCAGGCTGTAGAGCTCAGGGCACCTCCCTGGTCCTCTCTCTGAACATTTGGGGAGAAATTGGTGTCCCATACCCCCTGGTATACAGTTATTTAAATTTACATGATAGAAACTGAATAACATTGCACTGTTTTAGTATTGCAGCTTGAATAAAATGCTGTGCATTGAACTTGTCTGGGTTTGGTGTTAATTGATTTGTATGAGCTACAGTACCTTGCTACAATCTTATGGCAATTATTTGGTAACATACAGTAATAGCATACATAGTCAGAATGTAACATACATGTCAGCAGTTGGGTTTTAAAACCATTTCTTTACCAAATAAATATATAGTTATTTGTGATCGGATGTCAGATATGATCTGAAAAATCTACCGAGAAGTCTGGAAATTTGAGTCTGGAAAAGTATGGAATTTTCAAAAGGAAAATGTGTAGGAACCCTGAATAATACATTTTAAGCGTTACCTTTTTGTTAGTTCCCATACACATTGGTAATTTCTTGACTCATTATGTAAATGATTGTGAACAGGAATAAAGGTGCAGGGGAGGGGGGCTGCTCTGGACGTCAGGTGCATAGCCTAGGGACGGCCGAAGGGCTTAGGCCCGCCCAAAAGATGCATTGACCCCCCGACTTAGGTGGAAATTATTTAATCTAATGCTAAAAAATAATACGTTGTTGTTTGTTAAATTGATTGATAACATCACACAAAAATATCATCACAAGCGCTCCTGAAATAAAGAAAATGTGTTCCAGTTTTTTATTTGTATACTGCTGGATGGGTTTGACTGACATCTATATTAGCCAATTAATAAGTTTGGTTTTGACTTTTTAGTTCCAGCGATGTAAACTTTGAACAGGACATAGCAGCTGGTTTTCCACTCAACACATTCGCATATTTTAAGCGCTGTCTTGAAAATTCGGCTAAGGAAATGTCTAAGCGCATTTCCATCTGCCGTGTTATGCGGATTAAAAATGTACACTCTCCTAATTGCGGGAGGAGTTGTGAACAGCTGTGGGTTTAAAACTTGTCTAGAGCAACTTTAACAGAAATACGTGATAAAATCTCAACAAGCGCCTGTTTCAATCAACCAGTATCATTTCACCCTATGCTGGTCGCCTCTTTCCAGCAGAGAAATTTCTTATGCGATTTAAGAGATCTGATGCGAAGTCTAGGCGTTACTTTGCATGATATAGTTGGATGGAAATCCCGCTAGTGTTGTGACAGGGCATGCGTTTTCCGCTACTTCTAGCTAAACTGTGCTTGATGAATAAAAATGCGGCAGTATTTTGTGGTTTACTTCATATTCCGTTTCATTGCAAACAAAGAACGGAAGGCTTGGTTACTGAGTACGCTACAGTTGCGATACGGGGCGTCTGACCTCTCATTCAATTCAGCAGCACCTTATAAAGGAATGTGTAGACTATCATGCACCGTAAGTGAAAGTCGTGCCCGCTCACTTTTGCCGAGGCCCGTCCGAAAATAAATTTCTAAATTTCTGGAAACGTTGCTTTTTTTAACGTTTCAATTTGGAACGTCGATGCTCCGACAGCAAACGCACTGTTCCCAACCATGCTTTAGCAGCACTGTTTGCAATAAATGAAATGCATTATGTTGGCCGTTTTATGAAATCTGAGCCACAGAAATTTGGCAGAGTAGGGGCGGGTCTCCGCAGAATGCGGGTGGGAAAAAAATAACGCTACACACATACGCACCGGCGCTACCAATGAAAATGTTCAGACGCACTTGACAGATTTTTGGTAGCATGTGCGACCAAAATGGTCGCATTCTGGAGCCATACATCATGACTTTTTCCGAGTACCGATAAGACGCGCTGTTAAATGAAATAACTCATAGAAATAAAATAACGCATAAAAAATAGACGGCGAGCGTTTTGACAGTCCCTGAATAGTAGTAATGGGCCATTAACACACATAGTCCTACAGCGACCACAATCCATGTGAGTTAGAACACTATCGGTGTGGTATTTCTGTTAAAAAGTTAAACTAATAGCAACAGCGCGGTGAGCATAATTACTGTATGTTGTTGTGCTGATTTAAATAGTGCTGTGGAAATATGATGAATTTACCAACTGAGCCTTTCTGTAATTTATGGGTTTTGTTGTTTTTTTTGAAAGATTTTTTTAGATTTTTTTTTTTTTACCTGGCCTGTATTTGGAACCGGCCGTTATCTGCCCAAACAGGCGGTACTCCCAGCTAATCGGTCTGCCCGCTTCTCTACCTGAACACAGCGTACATAGCAACCTATGATAGCATCCGGAGAATTTCTAAATAGGAGGCCGTGCTGTGCCTGCTAAAAAGTTTCTTTACTGAGAAAAAAATAATAGGCCGATCATTTTTTTATTATTTCCCCCATTATCTCAAAAGCTTCGCGGTCGGGATGGAAGCCTCTCGTAGTCCAGATTCAGACCGAAGTCCGTCAGTTGGTGACCACTGGTACATGCTGTCTTTTTTAGCTTGGTGTTTGCTGCGCTGTGTAGAAAAAGAATGGAGTCCACAGTTCCGGGATTTAACCTATTTCAGCGCGCCACGACGTGAATGCCCATTCAGATTTGATGTACTTGTCTTATGGCCATCATGTTTGTACAGTGCCTCACAACTCGAGCAGATAATGTAGTCTGTAATGGCGTCATCGGACAGGACAACCTGCCAGAATCTCTCCCATACCTTACTTTTTGGCTCACTGTGCATGCAACGCCCGTTTTTCCCTTTTCTCAGATTAAGTCGGCCATATCGTCAGTGGTAGCCTCTTCTTTCTGACCAAAAAAGAAAAAGTTTGGGCATTGTATAATCTAAACAAAAGCTATGGATACCACTTAGGAGAAAAACTCATAGGTGAAGCCTATTATCAACACTGTAAAACACGTGCATCGACCAAAACCACAATCGCAAATTGATGGTAAAGCTGCTGACAAGCTATTAGGTCAGGCTATATAAATTATGGTCTGTCTTAATGCATTATAAATTATAATCTTGGTGCAGAGAGATGCGTGATAGATGCAGGTTAGTTTATTGTGGAAGCCCTAAGATGCCATAAATTTACATTTCATTTAGATTCTGTTTTCTCGTGATCATGTGTTATTTTTCTTTGTTTTCTCAAGATCTCGACTTATGTATGTCATTATCACGAAGTAACGAAACTTTGTTTTCTTGAGATAACGATATAATTAATTCAAGATCTCGAGAAAACAACCGTTTTCCCGTGATAACAGAATAGTTGTCAGTCGGCCTGTGCTTTGCTGTATTTCGTTCCGGGTAACCAAGTACAGGAGAAGGAGCAAGTGCGTGTCAGTGCGCTCTCTCTCAGACTTGTAATGGATGAACTGTTCTATGCTGCATTGAGGCAGAGAAGGATACCTGAGGAGATCCTCGCTGGAATGGTACAGGACAAGGTAACAAGATTGTTTTTTGAGATCTCGAATTATGTCGTTATCTTAAGAAAACAAAGTTTCGTTTTTCCTGATATTTCCTGATGACACAGGTCTAGAGATCTCAAGAAATCAAAGAAAAATAACACGTCACAAGAAAACAGAATCTAAATTAAATGTAAATTCATTGCATCTTAGGGCTTCCATATTTTATAGTTCAGTAATGCAGATTATTGACAGCCAGAGCAGAAGAGGAGCTGCACCCTCCGGCACAGGGTTGTGTGCCTGAGAGAGAGAGGGGAAGAGAAGGTGGGAGACGGAATAGTAATCACAGCCTAGTCTTTGCACGCAATTCGAAGAGCTTATAACGCAAAGCTTACTGCACGCAATTTTTCTGTACGTTATTTATAACTTAGTCAGAACGCTGCTTTGTCACTTTTTGACCCGACCCACCTGAACCCGTCCTATTTTCAAGTAAGCTTAGTCTGAACCAGCCTGACCCATGGGTCAACCCGCGAGTGGGTCATGGGTCGACCTGTGCATCAGTAGTGCACAGATATGTCCAGTTTGTTTGAATCCATACACCTCCCCTCTCCTCTCAGGATATATGTCTCCTCATCCCTCTCCAATGGGGGGTGTGCCAGAACATGTACCCAGCCCAATGTCAGGAGGAGGCCCGACACCTCCACAGCTGCCCCCTGCCCAACCAGGTCCCATGATGCCGATGGATCCCCAGGGAATGGGCCAGCCAGGCCGTGGACCTTCTGCATTCAGCCCTGTTCAGCTGCAGCAGCTACGGGCTCAGATTCTGGCCTATAAGATACTGGGTCGTGGTCAGCCGCTGCCTGAGAACCTCCAGTTGGCTGTGCAAGGCAAGAGGAGCCTTCCCACAATGCAACAGCAGCCTGTCAGCAGTGGGCCCTACAATAGACCACCAGGTAAGCAGCAGAGGGGGAAATTAAAATGTGCTGGCATAATAAATAAATATTATTACATTAATATTAGATGTACTGGCATAGTAAATAAACGTTATTACGTTAACTTTAAATGTACTAGAGTAATAAATAAACATTGTTACATTACCTTTAAATGTTCTGACATAGTAAATAAATGTTATTACATTAACTTTAAATGTACTGGAGCAGTTAATAAACATTATTATATTACCTTTAGATGTACTGACATAGTAAATAAACATTATTACATTACCTTTAAATGTACTGACATAGTAAATAAACATTATTACATTACCTTTAAATGTTCTGACATAGTAAATAAATGTTATTACATTAAGTTTAAATGTACTGGAGCAGTAAATAAACATTATTATATTAACTTTAAATGTACTGGAATAGTAAATGAATATTATTACATTACCTTTAAATGTACTGACATAGTAAATAAACATTATTACATTAACTTTTAATGTACTGACATATTAAATAAACGTTATTACATTACATCTAAATGTACTGGAGCGGTAAATAAACATTATTATATTAACTTTAAATGTACTGGAATAGTAAATGAATATTATTACATTAACCTTAGATGTACTGGAGCAGCAAGCAAACATTATTACATAAATTTTAAATATACTGAAATAGTATATAAGCATTATAGCCTTAACTTTAAATGTTCAGAAATAGTAAATAAACGTCATAACCTTAACTTTAAATGTACTGGAACAGTAAATGAACACTATGTCATTAACTTGGGCTGCTGCGATTACTTGATGTAATCAATGATTTTGATGATGAAAATGCGTCCACATCAATATTTTAAACCAATGCACCATTTTTTTAATTCATTATAACAAATGGTTTTCTTCAGTATCACTACGTAATTGCTGCTAGGGTTAACAACTATTTTTCTATCGGTTAATCTATCATAAAATAAATTTATGATTGATTAAATTCACATAATAAATTCATATGTTGTGGAATGGTAAATGAACAACATAATATTAACTTTAAATATTCTGGAATAGTAAATGAACATTATAGCATTAACGTTAAATGTTCAGGAATAGTAAGTAAACATTATTACATTAACATTATATGTACTGGAATAGTAAATGAACATTATTACATTAATGTCTTCCACTGTGTACTTTAGCTGCACCATCCTGCCTTTCCAGGAATTTTAAGTAATGTACGAGCACACTGGTTCTGACAGCATTTTGGCAATGGGCTGCCAGTGTGAAAGAAGGAATTTACCAGCATAGTGAGAAAGTTCTGGGTTTTATACCTGATAGGGGGTAGTATAAGTTGAGAGAATGGGAGAGAGTAGCCAGGGTCTATCTGCACATTCAGGTGGAGGGAGAGGAACCTTGCTGACACGAAGATTCAGTCACTTAGTAGTGAAATCCACAACCTCCTAGAAAAACTGAAAATGTTAAGTAAAAACTCAGTATTAAGAAATCAGAAATTATATTAAGTGTCTCCTAAAGCACTCACATGTCTGAAGTCTTTCTGTTGAGGTCTATTTTGTGGCATATAGCTTATTCTTATTTTTGCCCTCTATACATGTTGTTATGTTGTGGGTCTGACTGTTGTGAGTCTGGGTGAGGAGTTATTATGATCAGTAATCATAGTGTGTTTTGGTTTTTGCAGGTATGGCTATGCCTCCGATGGGCGGGGCTGCCCCCACCCTACAGCCTCATCCTCAAACACCTGGCCCCAAGCCGTGGACTGAGAGTAAGTCGGACTGACTTTCAATTAAAACTTTTAAAACATTAAAACTACTCTTGTGTAGATGCTTCCCTTGTTTACTGTTGTTAAGTTTATTTTTCTTTGAAGGTTGGAACAGTGTTTTTAGTTTTTTTCTACTGACTCTCGTTGACTTTGAGGTAGTTTTTTTTTTTAGCATGACCTGGATGCATGTGATGACCTCTAAAGGTCACAGTGCTTGGATTGGCATCCTGACCTCTCTGGGTATATGTGAACTGACCTTAGATCTCATTACACCGAAGCAGTAGATAATAATTCTAGAATTTTGTATTAGTTTGAAGTCAGTGTAACTCATACATTAGTAATATTATGCCTGTAATGACTAGTGTAGTGTGGTGCAGTTCAGTTTCTCCCAAATGGCTAATATTCTCCATATAAAATCAGTCTTAGCAACACTATGCCATGCAGACTACAAGCACAAACATATGAACATTAAAAATCACAATGTAGTCCTGTGTGCTCAGTGGAGCCTAGACTTACACCTTAGACAGATATGCGGGCTAGCACAGGATGCAGTGACCACAGTGAAAACAAACCAGTGAGCTTCTTGCATATCCAATTCCAGGCCAAAGTACTGAGACTGCCAGTGTTCCACAGAAGCTTCCTGTTCCAGCCCCTAGTGGACGCCCCTCCCCAGTCCCCTCCCAGGCTCCGCCCCAACCCCAGGCCACACCCAGCACCTCCCTCTGCCAGCTGCCACAGCCTCAACAGCAGCAGCAGCAGCAGCAGCAGCAGCAGCCTGCAGGCCAGCCCTCTCTCCTCATGCAGCTCCAACAGAAACAAAACCGGATCACTCCAATCCAGAAACCGCAGGGCCTAGATCCTGTGGAGCTGCTGCAAGAGAGAGAGTACAGGTAACAGCCAAGGCAGCCAAGGTTTTTAAAATTTCCTTCCTTGCCTTCCTGCCCTGTGGCCTGCTTTATATCTGTGAACAGCTGTGCACTGTTAAGAAGAGGAGAACCAAACCAAACCAGACCAAACTGAACCAAACCAAACTTTTCTCAGACATTTTCTTTCCCTAGTGACCATTGATTTTAATTATTCTTGCTTTCAAATACGACTAAAAATAAGTCTGTTCGAGGTAGGGGTGTGCAAAAACATTGTTTTTTTTATTAATCTTTTTTTTTTTGAAAAATCGTCCGATTCGATATCGATCTGTAAAGTTTATGGATCTATCTTTTAGGCTAATACACATTTTTTTTTTCCGGTTTTCTATGTTCATTTGGAAATGGTTAAACATGGCCAGAGCATTAAGTAGATGGGCTCTGACATAGCCATAAAACAGGGTAAATGAAGAAGCAGTTAGGTCTAAAATAAAATAATAGGCTGTTTGATCCAAGTTCTGAAATCGCGTTCGTCAAATTCCCGCTTATTTGCAGCATGACTTCATTGCACCATCACTTGGTTTTTTTTAAAAACTGGCTGAGGGATGTTTGTTTTTTTAAAAAAGCTGCCCGGGGGATGTCTGCTTTGGCATTTTGGAGTCGTGCTAATATGCGGAATTGAGCCAAAGTGCAGGGGTGTTGTCATGGAGAGCGCGTGGCTCGCTATAGGCTTTTGATGTCACACAATGCTTAGTCGCATGACCAAACAGCTCAGTGAATCTCTCATTGTTGTAACAGCAGATGCAAAACCAAACTTTTGCATAATATAAGTTTATATTTAAGTTCTTGTTTATATTTGAGTGTAATTGCGAACTCCAATCTATGTTATGGCACATTTCTGTAAGTTAAAGTCCTTGTGAAAGATGGCATATGACTTTTAGACTTGCCCATTTTTATTCTCAGCTATTCTTTTTAGTCAGAAGTCTTTTTTTGTGCTTTGAAAGAGACAGGTTGCTTTTGTTTTTAAGGAGCTATACCCATGTGTCCCTCAAATGAAGAGATTTTGGTTTACAAGCCTTTTCTTTAGTGGTTTTCACAATCTGTTTCCAATGACTCTGCATTTGTAATTTCGTATTCCCTTTAAAGCTTTTTAAACATCTCTCCAAATATGGAAATCTGCTGTATAGTATTTCATATCTCATTCCTAATGAATCGGAATCGAATCAGATTGAATTGAATCGTTAGCTTGTGAATCGGAATCGAAGCTGATCAGGGTATCTCCGCGAATACCCAGCCCTAGTTCGAGGCTGCCTGTTGCCTGAAACAGACTTATTTTTTAGACACTTTTTTTCACTCTTCTTTTGATTGCTAAAGAGCTTAGAGAAAGTGTTCTGGCGGTGTATGTTGATTTTGGGCTTCTGTAGTTATAGATAGCCTTTTAAGTGATTTTGAGTTGAAATTGCAGCAGTGGTAGTTTAAATACGAGGCATAAATTCCCAGATTGCAGATTTCAGACTTACTATTTATTTATTTGTGACATATGTTTTTGCATTAATGGGTAGTCCCAGTTAAAAGACCCTAAGAAGAAGGTGGCCAGGCAGTCTTATTGTGGTTTCACAAGCTTTACCTGCAGTTCTGAGATCTCACAAGATGCAAAGAAAATGTAGATATGAGTGTAATTGCAGTGACAGTCACTGAGAATCATTTCAGCTTTGATTAATGAAAGTAATATGAAATATGAAAAAAACACTTACAAAAAAATGGTTTACAGATTACAGGCCAGGATTGCTCATCGGATCCAAGAGCTGGAGAATTTGCCGGGTTCTCTGCCACCTGACTTGAGGACTAAAGCCACGGTGGAGCTGAAAGCCCTCCGACTGCTGAATTTCCAGAGACAGGTACAGACCATAAGTGATTTCTTAAACACTTTCATGACACCTGAGGCTGGTTTGGATTTATTTTTACCAGTGTTTTCTTAAAAGAAAAACAAAAGCAGAGTGTACAAAACATTTAGTCTGAACTGTAGAGAAAAATCAGTGACAATATTTACGCCAAACAGGTTAAGAGCACTCTCTCACCTGTCAGGTCAATATTCTGATTTTTAAACCGAATTCATGAAGAGAGGGAGGTAACCTGGTGTTCCATACAGAAATGTAAACCTGATAACTGTAAAGCTGATCCCCATTCCCCAGGGAATGAAAAAAGTAAGTTCCCCAGTCCTTTGTCACTGTAAGTTCAGGCCACGTGTGGAGTATCTCATTGTGTCTGACTCTGTCCTTCTCCTCCGTCAGCTGAGACAGGATGTAGTGGCATGCATGCGCAGGGACACCACCCTGGAGACAGCCCTGAATTCCAAGGCCTACAAACGCAGCAAGAGGCAGACGCTGAGAGAGGCACGGATGACAGAGAAACTTGAGAAGCAGCAGAAGATTGAACAGGAGAGAAAACGCAGACAAAAACATCAGGTAATCACCCTGACTCAGTGTACATACTCTGTGGACATCATCAGGCAGAAATATTACATAGTTGACAAAGTTAGGACTGAAATGACATGGGTGACACATGATTCACTACAGGCTTCAGGGTTTTCTCAGCTTTGTCTTACACAACACATTCGCCATTTTCCCAACCACACTAATGTTATAGAAGAAAATTGTGTGATTATTTAATTTAATTAATGAAGTATTTCTTAAAAAGGGTGAATACTCTCTGTATTTGTCATGAATGTGTTTTATTTGATGAACTATAGAGGAAAAAGTTAACTGCTTTATTATTCTTCCACTGTCGTAATCTTTTCATCGTTCTCTCTCTCGTTCTTTCAGGAATATCTGAACAGCATTCTCCAGCATGCTAAGGACTTTAAGGAGTACCATCGGTCCATTTCTGGAAAAATCCAGAAGCTCTCCAAAGCAGTTGCCACATGGCACACCAACACAGAGCGTGAGCAGAAGAAAGAAACAGAGAGAATTGAGAAAGAGAGGATGAGAAGGCTCATGGTACTGGAGAACCTCCCTTTTTCAAATAAAATATCACATGAACTCTTCAGATGTTTAAGGTTCAGACAACAAGGAATATGAAGAAACAAATCTATTAATATTTGGTTTAGATGATTTAATATTTGTAAAATCTGTTAGTATTTGGTTTCGATAACATTTCTAAATCTGATAATATTTATTTTAGATAATGTAATAAATCTAAATCTGATAATATTTATTTTAGATAATGTATTGTTTCTAAATCTATTAATATTTGGTTTAGAAAATGTAATATTTCTAGAACTATTAATATTCTGTTTAGATCATTTGATATTTCTAAATATATTAAGATTTGTTTAGATAATTTTAATATTTGTAAATCTATTAATAATTGGTTTAGATAATTTAAGATTTCTATATCTATTAATATTTGGTTTTATCGGCTGCCCTCTGGGTGCCTGGTAACTTAGCTAGTTACTTACTGTGTCTCTGCTGATGGGAGGGATTTTGTTTCCCACTTGAGTAGTGATTGTGCATACATGTGTTTTCATGGACCTCAGAATGAATTGTGCCTTATTAACGTCAAATGACTTGAGGCTTATGCATGGCCGAATAAGGCCATGTACATAAGTTAAATAGTGACAACTGTCAGGAAGTTAGTTACTGGTCTCAGTCTTAAGCATTTCACACGTTTCCTGGTGTTTCCGATAAACAATACTATTATTATTAATATTATTATCTAATAATAGATATAACCCCCAGACATGTTCCCTATGTTTATGGGTCCAGTCTCAGAGAACTCTTTTTGCTTCACCATTACACAGGCAGAGGATGAGGAAGGCTACAGAAAACTGATCGATCAAAAGAAAGACAAGCGTCTGGCTTACCTGCTCCAGCAGACAGACGAATACGTGGCCAACTTGACTGAGCTGGTTTATGAGCACAAGGCAGCCCAGGCTGCCAAGGAGAAGAAGAAGAGGAAGAGGAAGAAGAAGAAGGTGAGTGTCAGTAGCTGTTGTGAAAATTGCTGTGGGCTGACATACTCTGTAGTGTTTTCTGACTGACCTGTTTTGGTTGTATTCAATGTCTCACAGAAAGTAGAAGAAACTTCTGAAGGAATTGGATCCATTGGACTAGATGGAGAGGTAGGAAGATAAATGAAAACTGAACTTTCTATAGACGTTTCTGAATGTGCAGCTGCTAAGATGTGAGATCCATTGATAATTTTCATGTTTTTTTAATGTTTATAAAAGTGTCATTAATACCTGCATTTAACAAACTGAATAAAGGAAACATATAGTAAATGATGGATACAAAGTGTGCAAAAACAAGGTTAAGTGGTTCCACAGTGGTTCCTAATTAAATTTAGCTGTCTTTTTATCACGTTATGCTTAGGGTCATGGTTGAATATGCTGGTGAGGCCAACTGTCAGACAGCAGTTGTGCCTGAAAAGCCTGTAAAAGGTGATGTGGACATCAGAGTGTGAACAGGCCTTTAGGGACCAAGCAGTGCCAGTGTCCTCTGTGTCAGAGCTAGCTAGTGGTTGGTTTGGCTGATGCGGGGTAGGGGAATAGACCACAGGCCTGTAGAGCACGTTCAGACTAAAGCTGCTCCAGGGAGGCTGGATCGTCCAGTAAAATGAAAGAAGTGCCTGTTATTAAACGGACCATAAACACTGTGACCTCATTGGTAAGGACTGGACTCAGACCACATTATTAATGGTTTATCATTGTAATGGCCCTGTCAGATCACAGACAGCAGTGTGGGGTCTCAGCATAAGCAAACTGTTTTTGATGTCTCTGTAACCACAGTGATGGTCTCAGTGAGTTGAGATGTGTGATGGTAAATGTATACACATGATTATTGTGGTGCAGAGAACACACGGTGTGGTTGACTAAATTGCCGATTCAAATCACGTGGTTGGGAGAGTCTTCCTTCACCTTGCTCTTGACAATGTAACATGTATGGCAGTCACCAAAACATCCCATTAGTTGAATACATGAAGCACGGCTCCTACTATTCCTACCACTGGAGACACATGTGGGCCACAGGTCCTGATTTCAGTGAGGCGTACTTTGTATCCTTCATTTATGTGAGCCTGTCCTTTATCACGGTAGTTACCCCATTACAGTATGTACAATATCAGTACCATCTGTTTACAGTTGTGTGTGGTTGGGCCATAGTGTAGCAATACGAACCTAAAAGTGTTTATATTGTTATGTAAAGTTAAAGGGAAATGTCCCAAACCTCAGACAAATAAGAGATGCAGTTTGTAAAGCTGGTCCTGTCACGGTAGCTCGTGCTGTAAGGCTCTGTGCTCCACTCCTCAGCCCATTGATGAGAGCAGTCAGATGAGTGAGCTGCCTGTGAAGGTCATTCAGACGGAGACAGGCAAAGTTCTGCAGGGAACAGATGCTCCCAAGTCCAGCCAACTGGAGGCATGGCTAGAGATGAACCCTGGGTAAAAACACCTTTTTCTGTCCTTTGCACCTTGGCTTTTGTGGCTTTAGTTAACAGTTTTTCTGGTGGCTGGGTCAGGTATACAACAATGATTTGGTAGTTAGAAAATGCTCAGTTACCGAGTGAAATCTTGTTTCTGTTCAAACAGTTACGAAGTTGCCCCAAGGTCGGATAGTGAGGAGAGTGGCTCAGAGTTTGAAGAAGAGGTGAATTCATATTCTTTTCATCTCACAATTCTAGTTATACACACACACACACACACACAGACACACACACATGCACGCACATGTAAACAAACATGCACACACATGCATGTGCACACTCTCAGACACACATGCATACACACACACACACACACACACACATACATAGATACACAAAATAATTGCCACGCTCTGCATGTATTAATCTTTTCATTTTCTCCTTCTCTCTGTGGTGCCATGTGGTATCTGTCTCCTCATTCTCCTTTTCACCTGTAGCTGTTATCCTCCCAGGCTCCTGCCTCTCATTTGTTTATTTTTTAAGTTGCTGTCGTGCTGAAAAATGACATGTAAGTTTATCTGATGTGACTATGTCTCTGTAGGATGAAGAGGAGGTGGTGTCTCGTGCTGAGTCTGAGGAGAAGAGAATCATTACTGATCCTAACAGTGATGAAGTTTCTGAGACAGCAGCCAAGCACATCATAGAGTATGCTGCCCATTTCCACCTTAACACAGAGTGGCCTGTCAGAGAACTCACTCACACAGGATTCCGTTCAGTGGCATTGTTGAGCTTGCTCTGTCATGTTTCTTTTCTGTAAACTGGCCCTTTGTGCAATATCTGTGTTTGCAGTGTTTTTTCTTCTTCCTTTTTTTTTTAAGCCCCCATATACCAGAGAACACCAGTCTCTCCTGACAGGTCTGAGGATGAGCATGTGAGCTCATAGTCTGTGTTGTGTGTCAGGTCAGCAAAGCAGGATGTGGATGATGAGTACAGTGTTCAGGCCGGACAGACCAGTTCCCAGTCTTACTACGGAGTCGCCCACGCTGTCACTGAGAAAGTGGAAAAACAGTCATCGCTCCTTGTCAATGGAACCCTAAAACAGTACCAGGTACTGCAGGAGCACGGTTCCCAAAAACCTGCCTTACTGGATTTTTTTAGCTGCCTCAGGTATCCCTTAGAACTCTGTGTGTAGGCTACATAACTGCATGTTAGTGTAAACACAATAGCTTTCAAATCCACGGTCACAATGTACTACAGTGGTTAATATCTTGGTGAACATTGATTAGGGACAGTTAATGTGACTTGTTGCTCTTTACTGCAGGCATTTTTCACTAATCATCAATAATCTGGTGTTCTGAGTCAGTCACAGTCTCGATCTTGTAGATGATTAGTGAAGTCATACAGAGGGACACAGATCAGACCAGCTTAGTTTGGGGCTAAAGAATGTTCATCATCCACTGCCACAAATTTCAGTGTAATGTTTTGTTCCATCCATTTTTTGACTACTGCAGTGTTCCTTTCATTACCAAGTTTTCCAGAAGTGGGCTTCTATAGGCATAAGACAGCTGCCTTTTTTTGTCTAGATATGGTTTTGATAACATCTCCTTACACAATATAGTTGTTTGCTTTGCCACAAAATGACAGTGACAGACTACGAGTTCAGTTTGAGGGTCATTGACACCCATTTGTTCACTGTGAAGGGGTGGTCTGTTTCTCTTAATCTTTTCCATTAATTTTTTTTACCCATCCTCACTGATCTCAGATCAGCAGATCATCCTGACAGCTGTTCTGTCCTCTGTGGTGTAGATTCAGGGCCTGGAGTGGATGGTGTCTCTGTATAACAATAATCTGAATGGTATTCTGGCTGATGAGATGGGACTGGGCAAGACCATTCAGACCATCGCCCTCATCACCTATCTGATGGAGCACAAAAGACTGAACGGACCATACCTCATCATTGTTCCTCTCTCGTGAGTCACACATCACATGCAGCTAATGCACAAGCTGTCAACAGACTTCTGTGGATGGAGATATAAACTTTCTAAAATTAGGCTTTTTCATCACAGTTTAACAGTGTTTTTAAAACTTAATTTCCTCTTTAGAAAAGTAAAATCCAATCTGTGGTTTTATCAGATTTTTTGTCACTTGCCGCCATCAGTTCCATGCAGTTTTGCTGCCTTAGCAGAAATATAATTTTCACCGCCTGTTCTTGCTCAAAGAATTATGTTAATTTTCTGCTCTAGTTTCACTCCCTGTATAGTATATGCATGTGGCATGTTTCATGTTGTCACCTGTCCACTCCCACTCACATATACACACTTAACCTATACAAGACTTAACCACTTGGTGGCAGTGTGCTACACTTTACAGAACAGAAGTAGACCCTGGCGGGCAGTAATTAAGAATATTTGCTAGTGAGTTACTAGTACAACACATGAGTGTGTTTGAATTAAAATACGAGTGTTGTCTGAGTAAAGGCACGGGTTTATCAAAATATTTCTGACTAAAATCAAGATGCAAGATGTCTCCTGCACAGACTGACAAAATAGTCCAGACACGCACAACTGGGTCAGTATAGCCAAGATGCTGAAAAACATACAAAGCCTTGATGAATCATTGCATTAGCAGACCCATGCTTCGCAGCTGCAGACCTGGAGTAGATGGGTAGGCTGGTTGGCTCTGTTATTAGGGCATCTGAAGTACTATGGACAGAATGTACTAAACAGCCAAGCAGTGCGTGTTAAGCCAGACTCCCAAGTTCCGCTAAAGCATGCAACATAAAATATGTTATATAATTAACATTATCCTCAAGATGCTTAAAGTTACATGCAGGCATTTGATCCCGAGGAAAGACTCTAAGCTGTCTCTGTCAGTTTTAGCCATACACATTGGCCTGAGAGAGAGGAGAAGGCTAGAGCAGAAATTAATTCACAGAAAAATAGACTTCAGATGTATTTTAAGAGTTTCTGACTTTTATTTATAATCAAACATAATTGACTTGCACAGACATATATCCGTGACTTATCTCTCATAAAGCTGAATGAAGTCTCAAGTCTCAGTCTTTTATTGTGATGGTGCAGGCCTCAGGCCATTGAGCACTCTATACTGTTTTCCCTTTAGAACTCTGTCCAACTGGGTGTATGAGCTAGACAAGTGGGCTCCATCAATTGTCAAAATAGCATACAAGGTAAGTACTGTTACTTTGTTCCTGAAGAGAGATCTCGGTGTGGTGTATTTATGATAGAAATCAGTATTTCAGTACTTGTGTATTTATTATAGAAAACAATATTTCAGTGTTTGTGTATTTATGGTAGAAATCAGTATTTCAGTATCTGTGCATTTATGATAGAAATCAGTATTTTAGTATTTGTGTATTTATGATAGAAATCAATATTTCTCAGTGGCAGGTTTTAAGATTCATTACACTAGACATTACATCTGGTTGGACTAATCAGAGGTTTGAGGAGTAGCCAACCAGTCAAATCATCTGTGTGTGTTAGTGCTGGAATAGGACAAAACATTCAGTCCGAAACAGAGTAATGCTGCACTGAATTTTTTTTTTTTTTTTTTTTTTTTTTTTTTTTTTAGCTAAAACACATTTTTGTTTATTGCAGCACCCCCAGTTGTCAAATGACACCAGATTTTTTGTGTTTCCTCAGAATGGGGTCCCAAGTCCATTTGATACAGCAAACAGTCGCTGAGTTATTTTTTTTTTTTTTTTTTTTTTTTTTCTTGTTTCACTTCTTTTTTTCTTTTTTTTTTTTTTTTTTTTTTTTTTTTTGCTGCACTGAATTTGACATGAGGTAATGTGAGCTTAATCTAGGGTAAATACCTTTCATTTGTTTCTCTGGGGGAATTCAAATCACATCGTTGCACTCATAGAAGGAGCGTTTTCAGATTTGTGCACGTCCAGTGCCCGGCAGTCAGTTTATTCACCTGGTACTGTGTGTCAAAAGTGAGTCTCCCAGTGCTGTACCTGGACACAGAAAATCTGTTGCCCTAAGTGCAGTTGGCTGGGAGAAGAGGAGGGCTTTATTTGTATTGAGTCAAGACAGTTATAAGCTGTCGCTGTTGATTTGTCCGTTGTAAAGGGGACTCCTGCCATGCGAAGGTCACTGGTGCCGCAGCTCCGCAGTGGGAAGTTCAATGTTCTTCTCACCACATATGAGTATATCATTAAGGACAAGCACATCCTAGCCAAGGTAAGACAGCTCAGACTCACCCGACATGGAGGACATAAAATAAATAAATAAAAAATGACAACAGCAGTTCTTATATCACCAGCAGAACTTCTTTTCTGCAGCCAACATGACCTTGTCCTGTAGAGAAACTTTGTTGTTATTGTTCTGTTTTTCTTGTATCTTTTTTTCCTTTGTCTCTCATCCATACTGACCTGTGTGAGCTGTACGTTCTTTTATCTTTGTCACAGATTCGATGGAAATACATGATTGTGGATGAGGGTCACAGGATGAAGAATCACCACTGTAAGCTGACTCAGGTGTTGAACACACACTACGTTGCCCCGCGCCGTCTGCTCCTGACTGGCACCCCACTGCAGAACAAACTGCCTGAGCTCTGGGCCCTGCTCAACTTCCTGCTGCCCACCATCTTCAAGAGCTGCAGCACCTTTGAGCAGTGGTTCAACGCTCCCTTTGCCATGACCGGGGAGAGGGTAATGCTCATATGAGTACACGATACATTTTTTAATAACTTTAAAAATGTCTGTTATTGGGATGGTTAGAGAGTTGTCCCCTTGTCAGAGAGCAAAGAGTAGAATCAATGGCCTGTAGGCACCATTGTGACATTTCCAAACTTTTCTTTGTTTTAGCATTTAGAGAACAGCCCTGTGTGTGACCACTACCAGATGATTTGATTGATATAATCGAGTGTTCCTGCTGGCTGATTTACAGGTGGATCTAAATGAGGAAGAGACCATCCTTATCATTCGCCGCCTGCACAAGGTTCTCCGCCCCTTCCTGCTGCGCAGACTGAAGAAAGAGGTGGAGTCCCAGCTCCCTGAAAAGGTTTGGCTCACACTGTGTAACACTGTAACATGCTGTCATATACTGTATACTGTAATATACTGTAACACTCTGTAACATACTGTAAGAGACTAACAAGTGTAACAGACTGTAACACACAGTAGCATACTGTAAAACCCTGTAACATACTGTAACCCTCCATAACTCCTCATCTCACTGGCCCCTATGGCCATGGACCTTTCTCACCAGACATGGTGTTGATAAATTTTTACAGAGGAAAGGGGAATCAAAGCGTATTACATTTTTGATGTGATAATTTCTGTTATCAATTTAATTGTACTGGTACATGAATGAACTGTAGAATATGGAGTGCAGTCTGTTTGTTTGTGTCTGCAGGTGGAATATGTGATCAAATGTGACAGGTCTGTTTGTTTGTGTCTGCAGGTGGAGTATGTGATCAAATGTGACATGTCTGCAATTCAGAGGGTTCTTTACAGACACATGCAGGGTAAAGGAATCCTGCTCACTGATGGCTCAGAGAAAGACAAGAAAGTAGGTTACTTACTTATTTATTGAGACTAGGGGTCAAATTTACTGGGAACGCTAACTAATATGCTTGTACACAAAAATAAAATGCATAAGCAAACAGTCTCTGTTTGCAGGTGATCTGTCCGCTATCAACAGTCTCATTTCAATGACTAACATATGGTTTAAGTGATATGCTTAAATGTGACACTTAATGAGACTTGATTTCAAACTCATAGAGCCAGCCATCATAAATCTGCTCACAGCTTTACATTTTCCTGGCAAACCCAGTAGTAAATCCAGCCTTGTTTGTGTTCTTTATTTGTCAACCAGGGTAAAGGAGGAGCGAAGACCTTGATGAACACCATCATGCAGCTGAAGAAGATCTGTAACCACCCCTACATGTTCCAGCACATTGAGGTGTGTGAGAAATCAGCCCAGAAATGGAAATAACAGTTCTAATACTCAAAACCACAGCAGGGTTACACTCTTTAAATTAGCTCCGTGTCCAGAGGAAACTGAAAGCTGAAATTCATTCTGTGATACGAAAAACAAGTCCTCACTGGTGTGTGTCTTTCAACAAGTGTTCGAATTTCTGGTCTCTTTAAGGAATCCTTTGCTGAACATCTGGGATATCCAAACGGCATTATCAATGGGTAAGCACTTATTCGTCAGACTTTATAATCTAAGATCCTTTGAGTTGAGAGTCTGAGTGCTACTCTCAGACTGTCTGTAGACCAGAGCAGTAGTCCACAGTACTGGAGATCTACTCACGCTGGTCTGACACACCTGAGTGAGGAACAGGTTAAGATTAGAAAGAAGTGTTTTAGATTAGGACGGGCAGCAGAGTCTCTATTACCGTCTGTACAGTCACTGGGTCTTACTGTTTTCCTGCCAGTCCTGATCTGTATCGTGCATCGGGGAAGTTTGAGCTGTTGGATCGTATCCTGCCCAAGCTGCAGGCAACTCACCACCGAGTCCTGCTCTTCTGTCAGATGACTTCCCTCATGACCATAATGGAGGACTACTTCGCCTACCGCAACTTCCTGTACCTGCGCCTGGACGGTGACTCATTTATTCTCACATTCATTAGTTGATTCATTAATTGATGTGAGTTCAGTGACCATAAGAATAGCACAAGATTTTCAATAGCAGACAAACTGCTCTGGGTTAGGGAAATGGAATCATGACGAGAAATCACTACTCTTTTAGAAAACTCAGCTTGCATTTTTGGATGCATCTTCTCCACAGGGACGACTAAGTCTGAGGACCGTGCAGCTCTGCTGAAGAAGTTTAATGATGAAAATTCACAGTACTTCATCTTTCTCTTGAGCACCAGGGCCGGAGGTCTGGGTCTGAACCTCCAGGCCGCAGACACAGTGATCATCTTCGACAGCGACTGGAACCCACACCAGGTCAGTGTTCACTCAAAACCAACACCTACACCAGATCAGGATTCACACTAAACCAGAACCCACACCAGGTCAGGATTCACACCAAACCAGCACCCACACCATATCAGGATTCACACTAAACCAACACCCACACCAGATCAGTGTTGACACTAAACCAACACCCACACCAGATCAGGATTCACACTGAAACAGTCAGAAGAATGTTCTAGTATTGCTATCAGTACTCCACACATATAATGCAGTTCTCATCAGATGTAACCCAGTTATTATCACAGAGAAGGAATAGAATTAACATTTAAACACAAAAAGTAAAAAGGCACATCATTTCTTTGAAGGAACAATTGGGAAGCTCATCAGCTCCATCAAGTAAGTAATCATTAGATTAGCATGATTTATGGTGTCCCTAAGGAACATGCGATAAAGTACTTATGGCAGCATGTGTATTTTAGTGGAGATATTTTCGTTGATCCCTGTAGGATCTGCAGGCTCAGGACCGGGCCCACCGCATTGGCCAGCAGAACGAAGTGCGTGTGCTACGTCTCTGCACCGTAAACAGTGTGGAGGAGAAGATCCTGGCTGCCGCCAAGTACAAGCTCAATGTGGACCAAAAGGTCATCCAGGCTGGCATGTTTGACCAAAAATCATCCAGTCATGAACGCAGGGCTTTCCTACAGGCCATTCTTGAACATGAAGAGCAGAACGAGGTAGGCCTGTCGACGTCGAGATCCTGGCTCAACCAGTCAGGGCTTTTACCATTATTCCACTTCTTTTGATTGTCTTTCTCTCATACTTTCATTCTTTTTTCTTCTTGTCCCTTTTCACTGGGTTTCCTTTGCCCTTTCTTGTTTTTTGCTGGGCAATTTAAGCCCTGTCCCTCAGTGTGGTGGGTATTTAAAGCACCCTGCGTTTCTGGATCCTATTGTTGGATTTCCCATTCATTAAATCAGCTAGTTTCCTTATTGGCACTGCAGAAAAAATATTATGGGTGTAATTATCTGTATAATTGCTATTGCTGTTTTCAGAGAGGCTAGTTCAGAGTTGGCCAGCAGAGGGCATTCTTTTGTTGCCACCCAGCAGTGAAATGTGTATTAGCCTTAATTATGAGCAGGAATAATAACTCAAACAGGCGTGCTGGGTGACAAAAATATCCATAGTCAGTCCAACAGTGCATAAAATGTGGTCAAAAATATCACCCAGTAAATATGGCAATATAAATATCACATTGAAGCAGACCTGCAGCTCTCTGTCTGTGGGTTTCATTTAAGTCAGAGTTTGGTGTATTATTTACATACTCAGTTTGGTTTGCTGTCGGACCATTTTTTATGTGTTGATTTGGAGTGTGATTAAAAGCTTTTGTGTTTAATGAAGCGAATCTGTTATTGAATTATCTGAATGTGACAGGGGACACAAGCAACATGGATGTCATAGTCACTTTATTTACAAAGTTATGGGGTGTGTGTGATAATTCTGTGTGTGTATGTGTGTAACAGGAAGAAGATGAAGTTCCTGATGATGAAACACTCAATCAGATGATAGCACGTAACGAGGAGGAGTTTGAGCTCTTCATGGTAACTGTTAAAATTAGTCAGATTGTCATGCATATGCATATGTCCCTACACGTTTTTATTTATTATCAGAAAAGCTGTGAATCTGTGATAATTCTGTAAGTTATTTTTGGAAAAGTATGAGATTACAGTTGCACACTGACTCGTCGATTTGAGTTAAAGATAATATTAATTTTGGCGTCTCATGGGTGATTCAATAGAAGTAGTTTTGTCAATTTCAGTGTCTCGTTGGTGATTCAGTAGAGGTAGTTTTAGCACCACCTACTCCTCAGAGCCTGACCTGACGTTTTTTTTCAGATTTTAAATGATCTGACAGAGAGTGGAGGGTGTTTTTAACTGCTACTCCAAATTCATAGACAGAGTATCCCATGATAAATCAGTGTGTGAATGTAAGCAGATTGTTTCTGTGTTTAGTGCTAAACAAAACCTTAAAAGACAATACTGTGTCTGGAGGGTCATGTCACATGGATGGTTACATTTGTTACACATTTTAACAAATTTATTAC
The DNA here is from genome assembly GCF_902362185.1 of Chanos chanos. Taxonomy (NCBI): domain Eukaryota; kingdom Metazoa; phylum Chordata; class Actinopteri; order Gonorynchiformes; family Chanidae; genus Chanos; species Chanos chanos. The sequence goes on from NC_044495.1 coordinate 45,237,496, forward strand.
TAATATCAAGACTTAAACTTCATATGACATATGAAAATGTATATTTATTTGGACTTACAGTAATAAAACACTGAACCCATAATTGTCTTATTTTGTGTCTGGTCCATAGCGCATGGATATGGACCGTCGACGGGAGGATGCGCGGAACCCCAAGCGTAAGCCTCGTCTGATGGAGGAGGATGAACTGCCCTCCTGGATCATTAAAGACGACGCAGAAGTGGAGAGACTCACCTGTGAGGAGGAGGAGGAGAAAATGTTTGGCCGCGGCTCCCGCCATCGCAGAGACGTGGATTACAGTGACGCCCTCACGGAGAAACAGTGGCTGAGGGTAGAGTCACCTCTCATGGCACACCACAAATGCATGCAATGTTATTCATGAAGTCAGAGTCAGCTGGGTTTGCAGGTTGTCCAGAGTAATGAAAATCCCAGATAAGTAGTTTCATTTGGTCCAACAATTCTCTACACTACAACTTTCATTCGACGTCTGGCCATGTTTTGATTTTATATTTAAGATTTTAAATACTCTGTAAATCTGCACTCTCCTCTTTCCATGAGGTTTTCTTAACGTTTGCGTCTTAGATGTAAGTTACATTGTCCTTTTGACAGAAAACTCCCTGAATAACTGACAGCTCTCATCACTGCCACACAGGCATAACTCACGCTCTTTCATACACCAAAACCTGACGTTCAGGCTCTTTTATACACCAAAACCTGACATTCATGCTCTTTCATACACCAAAACCTGACATTCATGCTCTTTCATACACCAAAACCTGACATTCATGCTCTTTCATACACCAAAACCTGACATTCATGCTCTTTCATACACCAGAACCTGACATTCACGCTCTTTTATACACCAAAACCTGACATTCACGCTCTGTCATACACCAAAACCTGACGCTCAGACATACAGGCATGGCTTATGCTCTTTCATACACCAAAACCTGATGTTCACACACACATCACTTTATTTGGAGAAGCCAGTCGGAGAGCCCGCGAGGCGCTGTGTTCTGCCGACCCCTGGGGAGACACGCAAAGGTGCTCCACTAATTCAGTCAAAATAAGAAACCGTGTGGAATGAAGAGAGAATTGGACTGGCACTGGAGGATCACAAACACTGCCTCCCTTTGCTGAGTTGTATACATCCACTGAGACTTGTTGTGGATCATTTGTAAAGAAATGCTTTTTATGGTTGTACTGGGGACTGACAGACTTGTAAGTTGTGTTGAAATGTTAGAGCTATCAAAGTTTAAAACGTTGTATATACTTTGAGTATGTTTTCATAAACAGCCTTGAATACATGAGGGATGCTCCTGAATGACAGCTCAGCTGGTCGGTAGTGCATTTAGCATCTCTGTTAGAGAGGTAGGAACACCTGTCATAGTGCAGCATTGTGAACAAAACTCATCACACACATTTCGAGTCTACAGACCAGACTGTTCACACACATTTACACACAGGTAGTTGCATTCAAGTAATAAAATGTTTTGCGTCATTCAACACTTGTAATGGGAAGACATCACTTTTGTTCTCAGTTTTTCTCTGTACTGTGGTGGAGAATGGAGGACATGCAAAGAGAAGACAGAACAGATTAACCGTCTTTTACATGGTTTAATTTACTGTGACCAGTCACAGGGGCAGGCAGTTCCCTTATCTGCCTCTCAGTCGGGGGATATCAGTCTGAATGCCAGCAGGTATCTCAGGGTAGTGCCATGTACTGTTTTCATTTCGCTGTGTGTTATATTGCCGGTCTTGTTTTCGTACATGTTTAACTCCATCTGTAAACAAGCTTAGAACGTTCACGGGGGACTAATTTCTCAAGCCACTCTCTCCAAAATATTGTGGGTATATGAAGTTTGAATACATATGAAACTGGTACACTCACATGACCAAAAGCAATGATAGGATGTGGACTGTTCATAGGAAAACAATGTGTTCTTCTGCTCTAAACTCATTTAGAAGCCATTGTGAAAGTCAAACCTTTTCACCTTTAGGCCATTGAAGATGGTAACCTGGAAGAGATGGAAGAGGAGATTCGTCTGAAGAAGAGGAAAAGGAGGAGACATGTGGACAAAGATGGCAGGAGAGAGGATGGAGAGAAGGCCAAAAAGAGGAGAGGGCGCCCCCCAGCAGAGAAACTCTCCCCCAACCCTCCAAAGCTCACCAAACAGATGACAGCCATTGTGGACACTGTCATCAACTACAGAGATGGGTAAGACCCGCCAAATTTGTCCTGGCCCAAAGAACCTCACCCTCCTGAGAGCAGAAAGTCTGACCCCAATCCTAACCCCAACAGTGACCTCAACCCTAAGCCTAACAATGAGCCTAACGGTGAGAAGCTGTCTCTGTCTTCTCTCTCGAGTACATTTGTGAAGAGTTTTGCTGTTTTAAGTTTGTTTGTTTGTTTGTTTGAGATGTGTTTGGTAATTGTGCAGTCTCGTGATGCCAGTGAATCAGTTGTGGATTTTATTATAGTTTCTCACTATTGGTTTATATTAACTTTTTTCTGAGAAGAATAATTTTGAACATTTATTTTTGATGATATCGCTCTCCAGAAATGTTTGTGCCCTGATAAACATGTCTGTGTTTTTGGGAATAATTACGGACTGAACGTACAGTATGTTCTTCCTAAACACGCTCAGCTCTAACCAAGAATCCATGACCTGCTTTCCAAATGTCTTATTCCTCTCTTGTCACTCTGGACGTAATAAAAATATATTTTTTCATAACCCCAGACATGTCATTGAGCCTGCTGCAAGAATTTCCACTCCAACAATTCCATATCCTCAGAAGAGTCCTCATTTTTCTCCGATAACATGCTAGCTGTACTGCAGTGCACTGCCATGAGTTAATGGTGTCCAGGCCATTATGCCAAACTAAATAGAATTATATCTCGACTTTGTTTTGCTTTGTTTCAGTTTGGCGTGTCTGCATCGTCTTTTAACACAAGCTGTTGAGTAATTTCTACTGTAGCCACTCAGTGGTGAATTGTTGAAGTATGTTGGATATCATGGACACGGCCTGTTATGGAATGTGTGAAAATGTTGGACAGACCTGAGTTTCTGATGTTACAGATAGTCTTTTAATAAGAGCCTTCACTCAGACCACATCCTGACTGGTCTGGTCTCAGAAGGGGAATATACTAAATATATTTGCATATTTTGTGTGGTTCTGTTGCCATGACGACCACTAACTCAGCAGCACGCATCAAGGACAGAACACTTTCCTGTACTCTCTCTCTTTTATTTTCTCGTCTTCACCTCTGCTATCTGTGCAGCTTTGTCCTCCCTTTGTCATTGGGCGTGTGCATGAAAAGTCTCAGAGATTATTAATGTCCACGAACAGGATGCACTGGCTGAAATATTTTGTTCATGCGCAAAGCAACATTAGTGATCTGTTAAGTGTGATGTCATGAAATGTCTCTCTGATCTTATTTTGAAGAGGGTTGATGTAGGGATTTCTGAGAAGTTGACCTCATATTAAGATTAATTTAGATATGACCTGTGAGAACAGAATACATTTATGAGTTTGTAACTTTGAGGAAATGTTTTGGTCATCTCAGACGATCTCCAGCATAGCATGCATGCTCTCAGAAAACAAACAGAAATAGAAGTTCATTTTGAATGAATTGATTTAATTACAAGAAAAGAGACAAAATATGACAAAAATATGATTTCTATCATGACTTGAAATGCATTCAAAACAGGCGTGTGGTAGTTGCTGCTGATGTTTGTGGGTGGAAAAGCATCAGCCCAGACATTGCCCTGTTTGACTGATTTCAGATCAGGCCGGCAGCTGAGTGAGGTGTTTGTGCAGCTGCCCTCGCGGAAAGAGCTCCCAGAATACTACGAGCTGATAAGGAAGCCGGTGGACTTTAAGAAGATCAAGGTAAATCAGAGTCTGCCGTGTGCAGGGATCAGAAAGCACTGCGGGGTGCCGGCAGATCTCTGGCCCTGTCTCTTATCTGTATTGTGAAGCTGTGAAAAGCAATACCCATCACTGTGGCAGTGGATTACAACAGTCTAAACAGCTGACTCTGGTTATCAGATGGTGATGCAGAGTTGGGCTCCTGTTATGAAACGGTGATGGGGACTTTAGCCTGGTTTTACAGTTATCATGCTCAGATTTAGGAGTAAGGAGTAAGGTGATTTGTTGTTGTTGTTGTTTTGCAGGAGCGGGTGCGTAATCATAAATACAGGAGTGTGAACGACCTTGAGAAAGACGTCATGCTACTCTGTCACAATGCCCAAACCTACAACCTGGAGGGCTCACAGGTCAGTGCATTCACTACACAAGACATCTCCCTGTACCCATGTCTCTGTCTACCCATAATGCATCACACAACCAGCCCTCTATCCATAATGCATTACACACCGGACCTCTACCCATATTGCATTACACAACCAAACCTCTACCCATAATGCATTACAAACCAGACCTCTACCCATGATGCATCACACAACCAAACTTCTACACATAATGCATTGCACAACCAGACCTCTACCCATAATACATCACATATCCTGACCTCTACCCATAATGCATTACACAACCAAACTTCTACCCATAATGCATTACACAACCAGGCCTCTACCCAAAATGCAGTACACACTAGACCTCTACCCATAATGCATTACACAGCCGGAATCTCTACCCATAATGCAGTACACACCGCAGCAGTGTTGTAGTACTCAAGTCCAGGAGCCGTTTTTGGTGACTTGGACTTCAACTCGAGTCATCATGATTGTCACTCGTCACTCGGACTTGTACTCGGACTTAATAGTTTCTTACTTGGACTTGGACTCGGACTTGGACTCGGACTTGGACTCGACAGTTTGGACGCAAATATGTGACCCACTTGTTGTGCTTTCATTCTGCCTTTGTTGTTGATGGAAGGGAGGAACAATGACAGGCAGATTGTCCAGTCCAGAAATTCCGCCATCTGTCTGTCGTCACCAATCAGTGCATTCTTCTCCCAGCTAAGCCCTATGTAATCATTCTAACCTCTGTAGAAGAAGCAAATTGCTGCAGTTACTTTATGTTATTTCACTGAAGTTTTATCAACAGATTGTGGTATTTTCTTGTTCACCATGAACACCTCTAAAGGAGTGTTATCTTGACTCCATTCTGCTGTCCCTCTTGGATTATTACCACATTCCAACATATAGTATAGGCTACCTCATCATATTTGTATTGCGCTGCATTGTTTCCATAAAAAATTAAAACAACTTTATTATTTATTATGTTGCTGAGCTACTTGTCTTGGATCTGTTTTGTTGGTAGAGCTAATATTTCCGTGTACAAAAAGGCACAAGAGGTTATAGCTGAGTGTAAAACTCCTGGAATGTAAACAGCACAGCACAGCCATTCCAGCAGCCCCTGTATACCATGTCCTCAAGTTATGTTATTGCTTTTTGTACATGCAGTTATATTAACATTGGAAGTGAAGTCCATCAATAAAAACCTGAAGTTGTTAAAAATCTTTATGGTGTAAAAGGTTGGGAAAAAAAATTCTCCGTCCTCTTTATCCCAGATTGATTTGATTTGATAGCATTTATTTCTGACACCTTGACTCAGACTTTGACTTACACTGCGGTCACATTGTCTTTTTTGCTTAGGAAGGTTCCTAACTGAGTGAAGTGACCTGGAAGTATCTAAGTGGCAGCCATGATAAGAGGTGGTCGAATTCTCTAAATGCTAATTCTTAATGCTAGTTTTTTTGTTTAGTTTAAGAGTTTATTTGTCATATGTAGGTTAACAAAGGGTCAACGGTGAAATGTGTGAGACGAGAGAAACAGGTCAACTCAGCAATAAGAGCACACTAGTCGTAAGAATAAAAGTACAGGGATTAAATAAATAAAGAGTAAGACACTAAGGAGTAGAATAGAGCAAAATAGGGGATTAAAAATATAAGAGTAGGAGAATAAGGAGTTAACTAAGTAAAAAATAGAAAAGAGAGGTATGAGCCATGAACAATTAAGGTACAAGGAGGGTGCGCAATAAATATAACAGAATAAGTAATAGAATATGAAATATACACTATATACATGCGAAGGAGGCTTAAAATTAAAATTTAAAGTGGCGAGTGTGAACAACGGTATTGCACACGGGGGATGTACAGCTTTATGTACCAGTGTAGTGTCAGTGCAGTATCATGTAAACATGAATCAGATATGGAGTAATCAATGTGCAGCAGTGCATTGAAACTGCAGTAGACAGTGGACAGTGCAGTAGGGAGTAACCTGTGTAGGTAATCAGTGCAGTGCAAGTTAGTAGTTGAGTTACAGTGCACTTGAGCAGTGGACAGTGCAACAAGCAGGTAGTCCAGTCTCCAATGGGGGATGTTTAGTTGTGTGAGTTGAGAAGCCTGGTGGCCTGGTGGTAAAAACTGTCCTTAAGTCTGGTGGTACATGCAGCCATGCTCCTGTATCGTCTGCCAGCTGGTAACAAGGAGAACAGTCTGCGTGCTGGGTGGCTGCGGTCCTTAATGATGCTGTGAGCCTTCCGCAGACACCGCTGGTGGAAGATGTCCTGAATGGCAGGGAGTCTGTTGCCTGTGATGTGTTGTGCCACATCCACCACTCTCTGTAGTGATTTGCGGCTGTGGGCAGAGCAGTTCCTGTACCAAACCGTGATGCAGCCTGTCAGCAAGCTCTCGATGGTGCACCTGTAGAAGTTGGTGAGGATGCTGGTGTTCATGCCAAACTTCCTCAATCTTCTCAAGAAATAGAGCCGCTGGCGAGCCTTCTTGACCATGGTGTCTGTGTGTAGTGACCAGGAGAGGTCCTCAGTGATGTGTACACCGAGGAACTTGACTTTGCTGGCCCTCTCAACCTCAGCATCACCAATGTGGATGGGGAGGTGCCCACCCCCCTGCTGTCTCCTGAAGTCTACGATCATCTCTTTGGTTTTACTGATGTTGAGAGAGAGGTTGTTGTCTTGGCACCAGCTGGTTAGTGCCCTCATCTCCTCTCTGTAAGCCGTCTCATCGTTGTCTGTGATGAGGCCCAGGATGCTCGTGTTGTCAGCAAACTTGATGATGACATTTGAGCTGTGCTTGGCAGTACAGTCGTAGGTGAACAGGGAGTATAGTAGGGGGCTGAGCACACAGCCCTGTGGTGCGCCTATGTTGAGGATCAGTGATGATGAGGTGTGGCTGCCAATTCTCACCACCTGGGGCCTGCCCGTCAGGAAGTCTAATATTCAGCTGCAGATGGAGGGTGCTAGACCAAGTTCAGCGAGCTTTGAGACGAGTTTTGAGGGAATGATGGTTTTGAATGCCAAGCTGTAGTCAATGAAGAGCATTCTCACATAAGTATTCCCCTTGTCCAGGTGGGTGAGCACGGTGTGTATCGCCAAGGCGATGGCGTCACCTGTGGCCCTGTTTGGTCTGTATGCAAACTGAAGAGGGTCCAAGGTGACAGAAAGGGAGGAGCAGATGTGGATTTTAACCAGTCGCTCGAAGCACTTCCTGATGACTGATGTCAGTGCAACAGGGCGGTAGTCATTTAGACAGGAGACCATTGGTGTCTTGGGGACAAGAACGATAGTGGATGCCTTCAGGGAGGTGGGGACCACGGACTGACTCAGGGAGAGGTTGAAGATGTTGGTGAACACCTCCATCAGTTGGTCAGCGCGCACTCTGAGAGCCCGGCCAGGGATGTCATCTGGCCCTGGAGCTTTGCGGGGGCTGACCCTTTTGAAGGACCGTCTCACATCAGCTGTTTCTAGGGTCAGCGTAGCAGCCTTCCCATCCAACATGTGGGTGCACGATGGGCGCTGTGTTGTCTGTATCAAACCGTGCGTAAAAGGTGTTTAGCTCATCTGGGAGCGATGCTTTGCGCTGGGCAATGTCCTTGTTTTTCCCCTTGTAGTCTGTGATGCAGCACAGTCCACTCCACATGCTCCTGGGGTCAGAGCTGTAGTAGCTGGACTCCACTTTGTCCCTATACTTCTTCTTGGCATCCCTGATGGACTTCCGGAGGTCATATCTGGCTGCTTTGTAGGCGTCAGGGTCCCCTGAGTTGAAGGCGGTGGTCCGCGCTTTGAGTTTAGCGCGAATCTCCCCATTAACCCAGGGCCTCTGGTTCGGGTAGGTCCAAACAGTGGTTTTTGGGACAACATCGCTGATACACTTGGTTATATAGCTTATGACAGAGTCTGTGTATTCATTAATGTTGCCATCCGCTGCATCCTCAAACATCTGCCAGTCAGTAGTCTCAAAACAGTCCTGAAGGACCCCCTCAACCTCTCTGTCCCATTTGTAGATGTCCCTGGTAACTGGTTTTTCCTGTTTCAACTTCTGCCTATATGCAGGCAGCAGCAGGATGGAGCAGTGGTCCGCCTTTCCAAAAGCAGGGCGGGGGAGGAGTTTGTAGCAGTCTTTGAATGGGGTGTAGCAGTGATCCAGGGTCTGTTCTCCCCTGGTGGGAAAAGTGATGTTTGATAGTATTTTGGGAGAACTTTCTTCATATTGGCTCTGTTGAAGTCTCCCAAAACAACGAGTGCAGCCTCTGGGTATGAGTTTTCCAGTCCGTTTATGATCCTACACAGCTCGTCCAGTGCTGAAGGTTTATCAGCCTGTGGGGGGATGTAAACAGCTGTGAGGAGGACTGAGCTGAACTCTCTGGGGAGGTAGAAGGGTCTAACTTTGATGGTCAGCAGCTCCAGTACCGGGGAACAGTACGTTGTTAAAACACAGATATCCTTGGCCCACGAAGAGTTAACCATAAAGCACACACCCCCTCCTCTCGTCCTGCCTGAGTCTTCCCTTCGATCTTGCCGGTAGACGGAGAAATTCACTGGGGTGACGGCACAGTAGGGCACGTTGGGCTCCAGCCACGTCTCAGTGAATGCCAGAACGCAGCAGTTCCCAATGTCCCTTTCGTGTTTAATACATGCGTGCAGTTTGTCTAGCTTGTTGTCCAGCGACTGTACATTAGCAAGCAGAATGCCACGCAGAGGAGGTTTGCTTCCTTTTTTATCTCGTTTAGCATAGAGTACACTAGACCATGCTTGACAAAAGTGAAGGAGATAATGCCGTCCCAGTCGCAACATTTAAAGCGAAGCACCATTCAGCCGTTCACGAAAACAAATGATCAACATGACAGGGATATGAGATGTTTTTAGCTAGATGATGTTTTTGATTCAGCATGTTTGAAACTTAAGAATGATGATGTGTACAGTAGTAGATTTGTAGGCCTAACATGTTATGCCTGTCTTGCGCAAATTTAACAATTATTTTCATACAATGATACTAATTGGGATTCATGTCAATAAGTGAGTGGACAGGAGGGTGAGCGTGAGCAACCGTTCTCAATGTGACAACCATTTCATTTCACTTTTGTGACAGGTAGCCTATATTCGTTTTTTGATTTCATTTCCAACTTTGGTAATGAAGTAATGTTTTTCACCAGGTTGTCCACGTGTAAATAGCTTGCGTGTAACAACTGGTAAGAACGCACGGGGCAAAGTATTTAAGATGCGCTTTTAGTAGTTCATCTTCGGAACATTGTAGTTTCACCACGGCAGACCCACATCAATAACATCATAATTACGTAGCCAAGCATAAGTGCAGCCAGATTCTCTTGGCACCGCAGTTGTCTTTTCCTAAGTCGTTATGAATTCTCCTTCACATCTTTCCTTGACCTCAGTAGAAAACGTCATGAGGTCAAGGAAGGATGTGAAGGAGAATCCAGTGGTTAGGAAAGGACATAATTTCTTGACTATTCAGCCACAGCCTGGCTTGCCGACCTGCACCATCAGGCCACTCCAGCTCGTGCAGAACGCCGCTGCACGCCTGGTATTCAACCTCCCTAAGCACTCTCATGTCACTCCACTGCTTACTGTGCTCCACTGGCCTCCAGTAGCTGCCCACATCCAGTTCAAGACACTGGTGCTGACCTACCAGGCCACAAGAGGCTCTGCCCCATCATACCTTCAGTCCCCTACTCCGTATACCCATACTAGAACCCTCCGCTCTACCACCTCTGGTCAACTGACGGTCCCCTCACTTCGGGAACCCAGCAGCCACTCCTCCCGACCACGCCTCTTCTCTGCCATTGCCCCCGCGGTGGTGGAACGACCTCCCTCATGCAGTTAGGACTACGGAATCTCTTACCATCTTCCGCAGGAAACTGAAAACCCAGCTCTTCAGAACCCACCTGTCCCCCACTGGCTAACCTCCCTTTCCTTACATTAAAAAAAAAACCAAAAAAAAAAAAACCCTTGTCTTGTATCTATGTTTGTCAAAGTATTCCAGGGGCGCAATACGAAGGGGTAAATTAACACTCAGTCTTATTGTGATCTCTGCTCATGAGATATTAGGAATCTGACTGATGCACTTATTGTAAGTCGCTTTGGCTAAAAGCGTCTGCCAAATACCAAATTGTAATTAGTCTCAGGCAACACGGACTTGGACTTGGACTTGGACTCGAGCAGTGGAGACTTGAGACTCAGGTTGGACTCTACTACAACATTGCACTGGACCTCTATTCATAGTCCATTACACACCGGACCTGTACCTATAATGCATTATACACTGGACCTATACCTACAATGCACTCCACAACAGGCTGTCTTAAGTATCTACCTATAATAGATTACACAGCAGGCCCTTTTTACACAACATAGTTCTTCATCTCTACATAGAACAGCAAAAGAAAACGTCAGCTGTTCAAATACAAAAACGATGAATTGATCTCATGAAACACCAGGTATCCATTGGTCATTAAGAGGCATTAAATCAGTTTAGCGAAATTAGGCCTTATATGGCATTAGACAGTCTGTAATACAATTCCCATAGAGTTTAAATATTTTCTTTATTGTTATCACCTGATAATTCTGACCGAGTGATTCTTATGGATCCAATGCTCTTCCCTGCCAAATTAGTTTTCCCTTTCACTGTTACTAGTGCAGGTGTTGAAAATTTCTTCTGTTCAAACACAACAGACACCCTTAGTTGCAATTTCAACAAGTGTTAAAATATATGCTCGGGTGAAAGTAAAATGGCCTGCAAACAGTTTGATTTGTTGTTATGCCAGTGTGATCATAACAAGGGCAACTTGTGCATATACTTCTGCCAGTACTTCTTTTGGTTTAGTGCTACGAACACTGTTTCAGCAAATATTACAATATGCACGTGTGACATTTCTATGATCTGTGAACAGTCAGTGTATTGTACTGCTAATTTAATTGGCATGAGAGAATTTAATTGGCTGCCTAGTCATATATGTATATCGGGCTATTGGCAGTGATGATCAAGAAACCCACTGTGCTGTCTTTAATTTAAGTATATTTAAGCTGTGTTCTGTGTGTACATATATAAACTGTGCTTTGTGTGTATGTATTTCTAAATTGCGCTCTGTGGGTATATTTAAACTGTGCTCCGTGGCTATATTTAAACTGTGATCTATTGGTATTAATGCTGTGAATTTCCACAGTGGAAGGCCAACAGCATTTGTCTATTGTGCATTTCTGTACTAACAGAAATGTGGGGGAGTTCTCACTACTTAGTAAATTTAGTTTTTGTGTAGTCTTAGTGGTGAAGCCAGTGTGTCAAAGTGGCACTAAAAAGGCATCAAAATATCATTAAGAAGTTCTTAAAAAGCATTAACCCTCTGGAGTCTGAGGCCTGTCAGCCACTGTTGAGGTAGTCTGACATGCCTTGACATTTTTATATATTTCACCTATCTAAAAACATTGATCCCAAAGTGTTGCATATGCTTATATTCACCACAAACTCAGCACCAGTAATCTGAGAGCAGTAAGAATTTCATTAATCTATTTTTTGTTTAAATCAACTTTAAACATACACTTTTCAAAAACCTGTTTTCAGAGGTGCTGAGATATTGTAAAAAACACATTATAAACCTTTCTGGCCAAGACTTTTGAGCTCTGAACCATGTAAACACAGTTGTTGGCTACACATAGGTGAGTAAAGCATTCAGAAATTTCATGTTGTTTGACCACTAAAGTCTTATAACTTTGGGCTGACACTATTTTTTTCAAAGTCAGTGGCCTACACAATGAATATTGATGAGGTAGGTGTCACCACACCTGTAACAGTCCCCCGCCCCACTGTCAAAGGTAACGGCCCATCAGTCTGGAATGTCATTGTCACCTGTCATTGTGTTTGGAAAGTCAGTGTGAGTTGTAAGAAAAGAAGAGACAATAAATGCCTTTTCACAGTTCATTGAATATGCTGTGTACGAACCCAAAGATACAATAGATAACAGAAGGTCACATTTCAAGTTTATTGTCATATACTTGATAACAGTGCAACATCATTACTAATAATGCATTACAATAGCCTACACTGATGAGACTAATTGTCATAGTAAGGGCAGTATAATCTCCATGAGTCTGATTTATTTGGCTCCAATGATTACAACACTCTTATTTTGTATAGCACACACTATTACGCTACAGGAGCCTGATATGTTACTCTGAACACGGAGGAAAAAAAACATTGTATCCAACTACTTCCGCTGTGTACAATCCGTCGTCGTACCACTACTTCCCCCATTCATTTTCAGTCGGAAAATAACCGATTAAAAACGGCAATAAAAAAAACAACAAGTGGGCCAACTAAACAAACAGCAGTCAACATCATAATACTTACAAACAAGAGCAAATACTCCTATAAAAGCACTATACCTTTTGCAAAAAAAACAAGTGATTCTCAGCCACAGATAGCAACGCGCTGGCTACGTGAGGTTGTTTACCCAGCAGATCACGAGTTTTGCCAACAATCGTCAGGCTATGTACATTCAGCAATCACATTAATAACTCTAAACATGATCAATCGCTTCGCGGATCATTGAATCCAACTATCTGCTGCCGCTGTGTGCAAACCCTCCGAGCCGTAAAACTTTCCCCACTCATTTTCAGTGGGAAAATAACAGTGTCTTTTGTTGCCATAACAACAGCTAACAGGCTAGTTTTGCTAACGACAAGCAGTAAACGCAAACACTTACCAGAAACTCCGAGGATTCGTCCAATTTGACTCAAAACAGATAGATGCGTGCTTGTGCCATCGTGTAGCTCCTTGGTCAGTGTAAAAACAACCCAAACATGTGCTCTTGTTTACAGGACTCAAATTGGGCGTTTCCAAGCATTTTCTTGCCTCGTACTGACCCAATAACGACTCGCGAATTACTATCCCGTTATCATATGAATAGATCTATTTGCAAATGGGTGGGCCATCAAGAGCTACTTTCTGACTCAGAGACTGAAATGTGCATGTTGTTCTTTTTATTCCCCTCACATATTTCTACAAAATAAATTCACGTTTTATCTATATACATTTTAAAGTAGACCGTTGAAGGTTTCGGATGATATGCTTTTCATGTTTCTAGGACAAAAACTGGCGAGGTTTTTGAAGCAGTTTGTCAAAATTTCTGTTGCATTCCGCCCGTGGGTTGAATTTTCTGATACCTACAAATACCTTGGAAACAGCAGTTCATAAATCCTTTGTACTGAGTGTGAATGAGAACAAAGATGCAGCTCAGTTTATACAGTTTATTCCACAAAGTGCTATGTTGAATGGAACGGTTTTTGAAAGAGCCAGATGTGACTCTCATACATATGAAAGTATAGGAAAGAATTTTTCAGTAATGACCTGCTTTGAATTTTCCTGTCACACGAGTAAGAGTCACAGACCTTTTTTTTCTGTTTACACTAAAATTAGCTTGTCACACATACATTAAATTACCATGTAAATCTTCCCCTTCAGAATCCTGAGTAATGTGTATTGTGGTGATTTGTCCAGACAGGACTTCTCCTAATTACGTTCCTTGAAGTGAAATAAGGTGTGGGAATTTCAATGGATGTTGAAAGAGTAGCTTCTCCCCTTTTGTCATCATCTCTGCGCTGGAGGTGTTTGTTTGTGCTGGGGTGACCTTGGTTCAGATAAATCCAAGAAGGAGTAGGATTATAGAACAATGCATATTTCATAATTTAATCCATTGCTTTATTTGCCCAGACAAAGCTCAGAAGATTCAAACCAATTTGAAATCCAATTAGATGATCTCCATCATAGCAAAAAAAAGCACTTTTCTTATTACAGTGTTTCTCTCACAGCTTTCATTTCTACTTAACAATCAGGAGAATGCTTCAGGTTTTGTAAATTACCAGGTCGTTTTTATACTTGCCCTCTAAAGGGCTCTGCTTTAGTGTGCCCTTTGATGCTTTGTCTAGTGGGTGCTGTCTTTGAAAAGACCTTTTTCACACTGTGGGACTGGCCAAGCTACTGCCACATTACTTTAGTGATTTTTCTGGTAAATTGAAAAATCAATGAAAGCTGAAGAACATTTACTCAGTAAATTTTTGTTTTCTTTCTTTTTTTGTTGAATACAGCTACACATCAATACAGATTACCGAGCAAGAACCCAGCATTTTCTAAGCTTGCTTTATTGTCTTTTTAAAGAGAAATTCAAAGTGAAAGCTCTGGAGGAGTAGTTCTTTGGGCCTCCTCCTGTTGAAGTCTACAAACTCACTGACCCTCTGTCTCCTCAGCTAACCCACAGCCATTCGCACATGTGACTGCAAAGTTCCCAAAAAATCACAACTGCCACATCTTGTGTGGACAGGTTCACACTCCAACGCTTTGCTCACCATGCCAAACATAAACACAAACCCCACCAAAAAAAAAAAAAAAAACTGTATTCCCATGTAGAGACTTTGGGGTTGTACACACCCAGGGTTCTGTGTCTCCTGCTGAATACACTGCAGAATTTTGGGAGCTGTAACTATGTGGTTGTGGTTGTAGTCTATGGGAGGAGTAAATCAGGGCCAAACCTGTCTTTGAAGTCTGTTTTCTGCTTGTTGTCTGTAGATCTATGAGGACTCTATTGTGCTCCAGTCAGTTTTTAAGAGTGCACGACAGAAGATTGCTAAAGAGGAGGAGAGTGAGGAAGAAAGTAATGACGATGAAGAGGAGGAGGATTCTGAGGCAGAGGGTGAGCTGTACCTGAATAAAAGCATGAAGACATGCTAATGTACTATAACCCTTTAGAGAAAGGTCAAGGGCCAGTCAGACAGAATTCTACCAAAGAGCATATGGTGGAAACTCATGTAAACTCTGACAGCTAAGAGTCTTTAGGCCATTTCTGTTGAAATATTTTGAAGGTTTAAATCAGTACTTTTCATTGTCATGTCAGGTTTATTACAGACTGAAACAAAAGCATCAGGATGTGAAGTTCTGTAGCTCTGTCACTCATCTGTGTTTCTGCAGTATCGTCAGTAGTTTGTTTCTGCTCTGTTGCAATTTGCAGCTAAGTCAGTGAAAGTGAAGATTTGGCTTGGGAAGAGGGATGAGCGTGGGCAGGACAAAGCCAAGAGGAAAGCCAGCCGTGCCAAGGCCAAGCCCGTCGTCAGTGACGATGACAGCGAAGATGAGCATGAAGACAATGTAAGTCACAGATCCTCAGGGGCCAGCAGAGTTTTGCCTGGCTGTCCCTGCTTTTTTTCATTATGGTCACTAATAAGGCTGCCCCCAACCAAAGATTTTCCACGTCAACAAGTTGTCGTTAGTTCAAGCCATCAGTCGACTAGTTGTTGCACATTAATGATATTAATGTAATTACTTAAATATACATTTTTTGGGGCATTAGAAAATGGTTTGAGTTCCAGCACTGGGAAAGAACGTTTTAAGTAACATTGTTAACACTGTGCTACATTACAGAGGAATACAAAACCGTAATAATGAGCCTTTAAAATATGAATTTTATAAGCGCACGTAGGAACGAGCCACTTGTTAACAACAAAAGCAGTGCTAACGGCAAAAGCAGTAATGATTCAGAACATGTCGGAACAACCAGCAAGGAGACTGAACATTTTGTTAATTTATTTCAACACAGTGTAATATCACACAACTTATGAACTTGTAACACCAGCATAATGACTTATAAAACAAATAATAGATAAAAAACAGCTTTTTGTTAAAAATCTAAATTAAAAAAATATTTTTGTTTCTTTTTTAATGTAAATAAACATAAATTACAAGAACAAATGAACAAATAAATATAGCTGCAAGCAGTAATGAGGGGGCCAAGCATGCTGAAGTAATTGTTGAATTGTTGTCTGGACCTCAGGACCAAGAAAAGGCATGACTTCAAATGACAATCATGATTCTAGACCAAAGATATGAAGAGTAATGAGCAAAACCATGTTTTTTCTTATTATAGCACCCCTGAGTGGTAAAATGGGGCATTTTTCCTGGACTCCCTTTGGGTGGAGTCTTGAGTCAGTCCATCAAGTTTGGTGTCAGTACATCAAAGCGTTGCTGAAATATGAGCTTACTTCCTTTTTGGCAACTTCGCTGCCAATTTCAAATGGTGTAGACGGATGAATGCTTTCAAAAATCATGAATCCATCTGGTAACTTTTGTGAGGCATGGTCTGAAGATCATCTGTGCCAGTTTTGGTGAAGATTAGGCAAACTTTCTGGCATGTGAAACATTTTTAAACATTTTGATAAAGTCCAATATGGCAGCTGCATCAATCAGGTTGACATGACAAGTCTCCATGTTTTGGCCTTGGGACCTCCCACAGTATCACCAGACACGTGAATCAGTTATTGCACACGCTCAAAATCATCCCACAGTTTAGATGATGTCCTGCCCAACTTAGTCTAATGACTTTTTAATGGCAAGGCGGAGCTCCAGAATGTTTGGGGTTTTTTTTCCTGGGACTAACTGACCAATGAAAACTTGGTCAACTAAGACTCTTCTCATAACAGTTAGGTCGACCGTTGGGGGCAGCCCTAGTCTCTAATCCACTCAGATTTTAAATTAGTCCTCTAAGCCACAGCCAATCCAATCACTTGACATTTTAATCAGGGACCAGAGTAGCTGTGTGGCGGTAGTGTGAAGTGTCACAGCACACTTACATTGGCACGCTCAGTTCACCAGGGGTTACCCCACTGGTGATAATTATCAACACAATTTTTCCACACAACAATTAACACAACAACATTAAGGCCATACACCAGTATTTACCAGTGTATTTGTGGTGCACAAGTACACCAGCTTGAGTGAAAGCAGCAATAGTGACAGATACTGCTTTGTCTGAACTTCTGTAAGAAAACACAGAAAACCTTGCACTGGTGGGGCACTGGTCTTTGAGGTTGTTGTTTTTTCTTTTCATGGTATGATTCAAGTGTTCAATTTGTAAACTGAATTACTGCAGTAGTGGATTGGTTTAAGATCTTAAAAGCCTTAAAGACTTGGAACGTGTTCCAGTCTTGGTTGTCCCGTCCTGTTTGATTGTTCAGCTTTGAAGTGCTGTTCCTCTCTCTTTTATCTTCTCTGCTGCATTTCCAGAGGACAACGTAAGTCTTCTCCTCCTTTCTCTGTCTGATTGAATACCCTCCTTCATACCATACCTGTTCTTAGTCTCACCTCCACCACCTCAGACACATCTTTTCCCACAGTGTTGGTGCTCTGCTTTATGATCCTAGTAGGGGAGAGTGTCTTTCACTCTCATTATCTAGGGGTGTGAGACAGGCACACCCAGGCCTGGCATAATGAGCCTGCTCTACCAGAGTGTCACTCAGGACTGTGCACACATGGCCATGTGCTGCCTTACTGTAAGAGATATTCCCAAACTCTAACTTCATGTCATGTCTCATGCTGTGTGTGTGTGTGTGTGTGTGTGTTTGTGTGTGTTTTTCACAGGAACAGACGGAAGGCAGCCGGACTGACGATGAGTGAGGAGGAGGAGAATGAGGAAGATAACAAGAGCTGATTTGCAGCGTTGTTTATGCTATCTTTCCTTTTATCATCAGAGATATATTGACTTTCATTCATCTATTTTTCATCAGCTTCTTAAGATACATTTGCTCTGCTCTCTGTCCAGTTCTGCCACATGGTTAGGATAAACTGTTTTATGAAAGATAAGACAGGCACATTGTGACATTAAAGACATGTTTTAAGTTGAGCTTGATGAACATTGGAGCTTTGCTGGAGCGGGTTGTGGGTGTTCCATGCCTGTAGTAATAAATGTTCATATCCGCCACAGTCTAAAATTAAGTCTATGTGTTTGTACATATTTTATCTCCATGCAGTATTGTAATCAAGCAAGAAAATAAAAAATGCATTTATCTGTGAGGTGAGGGGGAAAACATAAATTGAAATACAGCATTTTTAGTAACTTTCTAAAAAAAAAAAAAAGAAAAAAAAAATTCTCTCAGTGTTTGTATCTTAGCAATACAGAGGCACTAAGTCTGACCGCCCATGGTCACTGTATGTAGTGCCATATTCTGTGGTCTTCACTCAAAGTGAATTCAAATCTTAGTCCAAAACTTTAACAGAGGGCCTTGTCTTTGCCTCAGTGTGGACCAGATAACTAGCCAATGAGCTGTTGCTTGTCACGTTGGATCAGTCTGTAAGACATCAGTGTCAGTGTAGTAAAGGTTACAGGGAGTTGGACCTGTTTCAAAGTTTTGGAACCTGGCTGTTTTGAAGTTGATTTTGATTACACCTCTTCTCTGTTTGGTGCCATCATATTTCAGTGAATTTACAGGCTAGTCTAAATCTGATACAGCCAAAGAAAAATGAAGTGATGACAGTGAGATTTTAGCAGACACCCAGACTTGTTGTCCCTCTTCTTTCTCTGCAGCTCAGCTCTGAGTGAGTGTGCTCTCTTCGAAGATTAAAAACAAGCCCCACAGCCGTGAAAATCTTATAATCTGTTTAAAAAGTTATTTTTTAATATGTTTTCAAAGACAGCTTAGTATAGGTATGCCATGATGAAGCCTCAATATCAGTATGAATTATGTAATTTTGCAGTTTAATATGCTTTTGCTTATGACCCCTGGTCATGAGATGTTGTATGACAGTATTAGTGAGCATTGTCTGGCTTTGCTTTGACTTTGTTTATCGCCATATGTTACTCGTGTGGTCTATGCTTGTCACCCTCTTTCACATGTCGTAATCTCTTTCTTTGCACACTGTCTTTGTGATCTCATCGCCCAAAGCAAATAAATGTCATTGATTTTGAGAAGTCTGCTGTCTGTCTTTGCTGGATCATGTGAGGTTAAACTGCCTAGCATTACATGTTCTTTTATGTACACGGCTATAATGACTGTACCACAGCAGGGTGCAGGTGAACAGTAGTAGAAAACCCTAGGTGCCATCTAGTGTCCATGAACTGCTACATGTGACGAAGCCATTACTTCAAAATGCCTTTCTTTTGTTAAAAGCGATCTATAGACTAATCCAGTGTGATCCTGCTGGAGGACAGCTTTCCGCTGAGTTTGAAAGGAACAGCAGGAGAGCAGTAGGAAGACATATCTCAGGGTCTGTGAGCATATGCCAAATCCCTAACATCTCTCATTTCAGTATCCATGTGTCATTTCAGTAGTCATGTGGTTCATTGAATTGCCTGTCATAGGTTGTACATGTTACACAAATGACCACAGAGGCTCCTTTAAGTGGAGTAAGTTTACACTGTTGTTTTCATTTGGTCTTTCTCTGGGTGATGTCAGGACATGGGCTTGTGGTCATCTTGAAGCCTGTGCTTATATGCAAAATGTTGACCTCACCATGGCACTCGATTTTCCTCCAGTTGGCTGATTAGCATGTTTGTGATCAGTTGAGTCAGTTGTGTTAATGTGAGACTGATAAAAATGTGATGTTTGGTGACCCCAAAGGAGAGTGCTGGGAAATGTCACTGCTATTACCCTAAGTGCCTTACCAACAATGACCAGCAGGGTGCAGCAAAGGGGCTCAGGGTGTCGCTGGAATGCATCCATTTTCCCATAGATCAAAAACATCTTTCCTCTTTGTGCTTGGGCTGTTAATACAGAGCTATGCTGAGCCGATGCGGTTCAAGTGTACACAACTATTCCGCCCCGGTTTGTCCTGCTTTTTGAAGTTGCGAGCTGTTTATATTGGTATAAGCCTCAGAAGAAAGAGAGAAATTGGACGCTAATCCTTGTCTCCATGCCAGAGATGTCAGAGGGAAATAGTCAGGTGCCTATGCAATCCTTGTTATTCCTCTGTAGCCTCAGCTCAAGTCAACTCAGACTTAACTCAGTGACAGCATGGCTGCGGAGCCACTGAGCAAAATTAGTCAAGTACAATCAGATAAGTCATGTACAGCCAGATGAAAGGTGCAGGTGCTCCCTATTCTTAGAGCGTCACACTAATTTTGCTTTGTTACACATGTAGTATGGCCAGGCTGGGATTCCCATCAATATCCAATCTGCACCACTTAAAAGGGAAGTGGAGAGAATGCGTTATTCTGCACAAATTCCATAACTTAGGACCAGTGAACTGCCCAACTAAAGTAAGGTTGTGCTGGTTTACATTCTGACTTATCAGAAAGTCCAGGAGAACACATCACACAGAGAATGAAGTGAACTGGTTATAGATTGAAGCTTAGGCTGAAGCTTAGTACCCTCTATAGTGCATGTTCTATCCAGAATCACAGAGTTAGACCTTCATATGTGGATAATGCAATGTGCACTGATTTAAAAGTTCTAAATTGACTGGGGTGGAGTCACATTTGGGATTTAGATGTCATGACATTCTGTGATGCAGTTGCAGCACTCTTTGATTTAGACCATGGTTGTACATCCGATGAAATCTTGGAGAATATTGTGGCATACTCCACTGCCTTGCTTACTGCTCTGGATAAATCAACCTTCAAAAACAAAAACAAAAACAAGTTAAGGAGGTGCTTACAATTTCAGTGTTTGTGGTGCTGTCTCCTTTAAGCTGCTGACCAGTACATTTCTCTGAAGAAGACATGAGGTTGTCTATTCCCCTGCTGATTACAGGAATGAGTAATTTTTCAGTATCTCTTCAGAAAATTTAACCATTTATTTGTATTGTTTTACTTCCTAAGGCCTTTAAACACCATACGCCAGTTCGCAAATTTACCAAACTTAACATCATATACTAGCTTACACATTTACCAAACTAGACAGTAGCTTGACACTTCCCTTTGGCTTGGCAATTACGATCTTTCATTGCATGTTTTAAGCACGTATAGGGTCTTAAAACATTTCGTTATAAAATAGCAATTGTCCTTTAACCCTGGGTAGGTACGTTTCTGAATGCCAGCTGCTAATTTGATTACAGGGTCACTGTGAACTTCTTTATTACAACAGACAGGGCTCACACCTGCTCACACAGCACAGGATGGTGTTAGGTGAGGAGTTAGCATAGTATTTTTAAAGAGAACACTGGATTTTTACAGAGCATATTTGAGAAAGAAAAGAAAGAAAATCTCATAACTGACTGTCCATGAAGTAAAAAAAAAATCTGTATTAGTGGTTTATGATATTCCTTAATATTCCACATTTCTTTTTTTTCTCTTCTAAAAATGCCTGTATTTGAATAGGGTTTGGTGACACCTAGATTTGCCCATCAAACAGTGTTAATAAAGCCGTCAGATTGGTATGGCGGCCATCCAGACGGATGGTGTTGGAATTGGGGCAGTGAGATGAGCCATTTGTACCTGTCTGAGGTCCTCTGCGCCCAGCATGGAGATTGATGAGTCTAGGGGAGTGCTGATGAATGTTTAATGGAGGTGCCAGCTCTTACCACAGGCACTGGCCCTAATGTCTGTGTCGTGTCTGCCAGGGCCACGGATATAGATATGAAACGATATTCCTGTTCATCTGATTTATGTTATCATGGGAGAGGGCTAGACACCCATTTGGTCAATCCATGGTGATAGGATGGTCATGGTTGGTTATAATTTGCAACTTGACCAACTTGGAGGGCCAAAGCTGTGAGTTTAAAAAAAAAGTGTTTAAACAGGTTTGGATACAGTCACAGTGTCTCACTTTTTCTCTGAGGGCTGCATGTGGATCCACTGCTGGAAACAGTAAAACAGTAAAATTCAAGAAACTGAGTAAAAGTCTCACACCTCAAACAAAACGTAGGGCTCTCCATTCACACTGAGAGTAAAATAAATGTTTTCTTCTGAACATCAATTTCCTTGAGTGTTTGAAATTACCTTTCATTTCAAAACTCTCAGTCTTCCACATGCACAGTGCCTTGACAAGCTTTTTCTGGGAACTTGGCTCGGCTTTACAGCTGATTTTTTAACACTCGTTCCAATTTTGGCGTGTGGTTGAAATGCTGGTTTGAGATACTGTGCTGCTTGCACTGAGAGTGGTGTGGTTGGCACAGATGGGCGTGAAAAAGCAGCGTGGTCGCCACAGGCGCACGTGAAAAAGCAAGCGGTTGGGGGAACTCAGGGTCGTTTCACTCTGCATGAGGAGGACAGTGTGTGGCATGAGCAAGGGTCAACAGTCACCCCTGTACCAAATGCTCAGGAGGAATTTACGTGTGAAAGAGGGAGTGGATTAATGTTTGGGCCTCAGCAGGTGGGAGCATTGTATTCTCTCTCTCTCTCTCTCTCTCTCTCTCTCTTTCTCTCTAACTGCAGTTAGATGACTGCCATCTATAAAGGCATTCTTCTGGCTTCTTCTTACTGCGACTGCGTAGGATCTTTCTCTTTCTCTTCTATGGTATTTGTAGAACACACATTTACTCACACTGACACACAAAAGCCTACACACTTGTAGGCATATGTATAGTCTCACACTCACACACACACACACACGCACGCGCGCACACACCACACATTTACTGTCATGCGCACACACACACACACACACACACACACACACACATTTTTATAGTCTGGTACATACACACACAAACTTTCACCTACACATGCACATGTATTTACTAAATCTCTTTCTGTTTGTCCTTCCTACGCACACACACACACACAAATATAAATAAACACACAACAGCATTAGTAGGAAATAGAATAATCCTGTAATGTTGACATTTTGCCAGTGTGCTGAAGGATTAGGTTAAGTCTGTGTTTTATTAAATCTGTAGTTTTGTGTTGTTGAAGAGAAGCCCATATCAGGCAGAAAGAGGCACTGAAATGGAACTTTATATGCTGTATGTGGGGCTTAGCTTGGTTTTAAAGCAGATGAACTGAATGCAGACAGAAAGCAGACATTTTTACACTTGCATCCTTATCCTTGAGTCCCAAGCCATGCTGAGCTGTAAATGCAAACAGCAAACAGTCATTATCAAGCCCTCCTTTTCCCTTCATTTATTCACATTCTTCATTTCCTCTGGGAGAGCAACTTTCATAACCCTGACTTGTTCATGTATTGTTTTGATTATAGTTGTCTCTAAAGTAGTCTCTAAAAATCTCCATTTGGACTTTCAACGAAAGGGGAAAATGCATGTATAATGGAGAATAGATTTATTATGCTTTATTGATTTTGATTAACAGGTCATGGACATTTCTAGGCTATTCTATTATTACACGGCACCCCCCACTAGGGTGTAGACTGGGGTCTGTATTTTAAAGACTCTCTGCAGAGATACTGCTGGGTAAAATAATGTTGTACATCTCAACGGTAAACTTTTGATTCTATGCCTTTGGGCTCCACATCACCACTGGAAATTAGAATTTTTATATTTAAACTCAAAAGCTCAGACTAACAATGCACTTACCACACCAATCCTGTTAAACCTTTCAATTCAATACAATTTTATTTGTATAGTACTTTTCACAGTGGACACTGTCACATAGTACCTTTACAGGATACTGGACCTGATACCCCCAGTGAGCATGTTAGTTTTAAGAAGGAGAAATGTTACTGCTACACTCAGTGAAGAATGAGGAGCACTGCAGCCTGCCCAAGCTGAGTGTGGCGCTGAACTTTCAAACTTAGTTCTTCAAGAAGCTTTATCTGTTAAACTCCCCTAGGTATTCACCACATGCATTATGTATGTACAGAGACAACTTTATGTTTCTTATGTTTTGTCGCATAGGCGCCGGCAAAGTGACACCCTTCATTGCTCCCAATGAGGCTCTGTGACTTCATATGCTTGTTTCTTCCTTTCCTTCCTCTCTGCCTATGTGTTTCCATCTTGTATTGTTGGAATATTGTTGGATACATGTTTTTTGCATCTCTCTCAAAGTTTTCCAATTTGTCACACAGGCCTGCCAATGAACCAATGACATAACCAAATCAGTAGCATTACATTAATCCAATGACCCAACCAAATCAGCAGCATCACAGAAATCCATTTCAGCTGCTAGATGAGCTGCATTTGTCTTCTGAAATCATTGCAGTATGTTATAATGTCACATAGAGAGGCATTGCCCATATCTGTTCATCTGTTTAACCCCAGTATGCGGGATCTGAGCTGCAGGAAGCAGGAGTTGCTGTTGCTGCCACCAGCTATGGTGCCCCCTATTCGGTTGCCTCAGTTTACTCCATGGCAGCAAGTTGACAGGTACAGACATGGGCAAATTGGGATACTAAAGGTTGTTGCAGATGGTGGCGGAGTTTCAGCATCTGATTCATGTTCCTCTGATTTCGGAGCTAGCTCGTCATCATAATCAGCGTTGGTGTGGTCTTCTCCCATTAGCTCAGAGCTGCGGTCAGGCTCAGGCTAACTGGATGATGATCCAGTGGACTTGAAGTAAATGGTCAGTTTGGGGATATCTCTTTTTTTAACATCTGTTTATTGGTATTTTAGTTAATAAACAATCAGTAAGTACATTATACAAAATTATATAAAATATTACAAAAACAATACAGAATGTGCATACAAAGACACACATAACAATAGGACATGTACAGTACAGATACAGATACAGTATAAATATCAAACAGGGTACAAAGCTGTTTTAGATGGTGATTATTGATATCATACATTAGTTATAGTTATATTAGCAAAGAATTAAGAGGATGCTTATTGCATAGCCTCTTCATAGTCAATGAAGGGCTGCCACGCCTTATGGAATTTCTCAATGGAACCTCGCAAAGTGAATCAGAGTTTTTCCAGTTTAAGGTGCTGCATAACATCTTTGATCAATGTAGTGTAAGTGGGAGGCTGTGCCTGTTTCCAGCTCAGCAGAATTAATCTGCATGCTAAAAGAGTTATTAACCTTGCCACAGTGGAAGGGTGTCCCCTGAGAGAACTGTCCTCTCTTGGTACCCCAAACATAGCCAACACTTGGTCAGGTTCTACCATGTGTCCCTGGATGTAAGACAGAGTTTTAAATATAGAATTCCAAAAATTGGATAATTTTGGGCACAGCCAGAACATGTGCCCCAATGAGGCAGGACATACCCCACAACGGTTGCACAAAGTATCTATATTAGGATACATTTTAGAAAGATTGACCTTTGAAAGATAGAGACAATGCAGCACCTTGAACTGTATAAAACCATGCCCGATACATATAGATGCTGAGTGCACACCCTCCTGTGCCTCTATCTATTGCTCCTCTGTTAAGACAATGCCCAAGTTCTCCTCCCAAGCAGATTTCAGAAAATCTAGGGATGTGTCTAATTGATTAGACAAATTGTTATAGATATATGATATTACCCCCTAGATTAAGGATCAACAGAAAACAAAGATCCATCTGGGTGCTATTCGATGCACTAGGAAAGGTGGTTGTATCGGATCGAATATAGTTGCGAATTCGTAGAAATCAATAGAAATGGCTTTGAGGCAGATTGAATTTACTGCGCAGCGATTCAGAAGAGGGAAACATTTCATTAATATAAAGATCTTTCATTTTTATAATGCCACTACGGGTCCATAATTGAAAGGAGCTATCTCATAGAGAGGGATTGAAATGGTGATTTGCACACAGAGGAGCAAGGAGAGAATTCACATGCCATCCAAAATGCTGTCTTCCGTTAGTCCAGATTTTAAGGTACTGTTTTACAACAGGATTAGTTTTAGCAAATTCTGATGGTATAGGAAGGGAAGAGAATAACAGTGCACTGAGAGAAGTAGGATGACATGGGGGCAGGCCTTTGAATCATTTGAGAGAGAGCTTGCACATTACAGGCCCAGTAATAAAACTGAAAATTAGGCAGTCCCATACCTCAGATCTGTTTTGGTTTTTGTAAAAAGTCCTTTCTAATTCGAGGGGGTTTCTTGTTCCAAACAAAACAGGTAATTTCTCTATCTAGTTGTCTAAAAAAACGACTTATTAATAACAATGGGGATGCATTGAAAAAGACATAAAAATTTGGGGAGAATATTCATTTTTACAGCATTAACTCTCCCTGTCGGGGATAAAGGGAGATGGAACCACCGACGTCATTGGTGGCACGTTGAAATTGAGGTTTGAGGTTCAATTTAAGTCAAGGACAGACATAGTCACGACCACGCCCAGGTATCTGAAGGACCTGTCGGCCAGCTTGAATGGAAATTGGAAGTATGACAGACCCTGGGCAACTTTGTCGATGGGGAACAGTTCACTCTTTGATAAGTTAACCTTGTACCCAGAAATCCTACCAAACATCCTCAGCACAGACATGATACTTGGAATTGATTCAATTGGATTTCTGACATACAAAAGTAGGTTGTCAGCATATAAAGAGACCTTGTGTTCCCTCGCTCTTCTAAATACCCCCTGATAGTCACTGAGCAAGCGTAGAGCAATGGCCAAGTGCTTGACGGAAAGCGCAAATAGCAGAGAAGAGAGGGGAGACCCTTGTCTTGTGCCCCACTGTAGATGGAAATATTTTGACCCAAAGGCATTGGTCTGAATGGAAGCCGAGGGCAAGGCATAAAGGAGACCAACCCATGAAGTGAATTTCCCACCAAACTCGAACCTCTCCAAGGCAGAAAAAAGAAAATCCCACTCGACCCGATCAAACGCTTTTTCAGCATCTAATGAAATGAGTACCTCAGTGCATTGGGAGTTTGGACAAGGAGAGTAAATAATATTCAAAAGTCTACGAAGGTTTGAAAGTAAAAGTCTTTTCTTAATGAAATTTGGTCTTGCGAAATAATTGTGAGAAGGGCTTGTTTTAGCCAGTGTTTTAGCTAATAATTTTGTGTCCTCATCCAAAAGGCTAATCGGTCTAAAGGAGACCAGGTCAAGTGGGTCCTTATCCGGCTTAAGCAAAAGACAGATGCAGGCCCAGTAAAAAGTTGGAGGAAGTGCACTGGCATTAAATGATTTGTTAAAAACATCAAGCAGTGGAGGGGAAATCAACACTGAAAAAGCTTTATAGAACTTCAAAACTAAAAACCGTCCTGGAGCTTTAGAACTTTGCAAGTTCTTTATAGAATGGTTCAACTCCTAAGGAGACAGGGGTTAGTCAAGTTGTGGTTTATCTTCTGCAGATATCATTGGGATATTCAGTTTTCTAAAAAAGTCATCTATTAAAGTGGTGTCACCCTCTGACTCTGAGAAATAGAAACAAGTGTAGAATTGTTCAAATTCCTTATTTATATCCTGTCGGTCTACAGTCGTCTGTCTAGAATTAGTTAGAATTTCACTTATCATTCTTGAAGCAGCTGATTGTCTGATTTGTAAAGCCAGAAGTCTTCCCGCCTTTCTCACCATCTTCATAAGACCTGTGACGGGCTTGTAATAACAGCTGTGCTGTTTCATTTGTCGATAGAAGGTGGAATTCTGTTTGAAGAGCTAATCTCTCTTTGTACAGGTCAAGAGCGGGAGATACAGAATAACGACAGTCTAAATCTAAGATCTGATCAGTAATGCTCGAGATATGTTCTACTCGCAGTCTATTTGCAGCAGCACTATAAGAAATGATCTGGCCATGAAGATCTCAAAAGACGACAGTCTGCAAACTGTCGGAAATTGGTTGCCGTTAAGGACAGCTTTCACTGTTTGACTTCAATAATACTTGCACTGGTGATTTCAATGTTTTTGTTTGTTTTTACTTGAATGCCTCAGTTTTAAGTACATAAATATGACCCATTTTCCTTAAATACCATTAGTGTCATATATTTATCAATGTCATATTGTTTCCATTATTATCGTTAGTGAGCAACAATTAATATCGTATTAACAAGAGTGAGCTAGTACAATATAAGACTTTTACAAACACATTTTCGAAGGATGCAAAATATCGTCTACTTATCGATCCCAGAGAACGTCAAGATATCATTTTTTGTCAATATTGCACACCCCAAACTTTTAGAGCTTCCCACAAAGTGCTCTGTGATACTTCTACTGTGTCAGAAATAATTCAGTCTGGGATGTTATAAAGTCTGGGAAGGATTTGTCTGCCAATAAAATATTATCAAAGCGCCATGTTCTGGGCATGTTTTTGTTCAAAAATGCCAGCTGCATTAGGAGTGGAGCATGGTCTGAAATGACTATGGCCTTGTAATCACACAGTCTAACTGAAAGGAGGTGTTTACAGTCAATAAGAAAATAATGAATTCAACCTTATGAATGGTGAACAGGGGAGAAAAATGAACAACTATGAGACAGTGGATACTTGAATCGCCAGGGCTCAGTGATTTTATAGGTGTTAAGGAAAGATCTACTTAGTATAGTGAATTTTGTGAGTGATTGTGTAACCCCTTAACTTTGTTACTATAGCAGAAGGGTTGCTATGAGTGGTGGGTGTGGTTCTGTTAGGGCTGTGTACTCCTCTTAAAATTTGCTATATAATAATAAATAAAAAAAAAACTCAGCCTAAATCATGAAGATGAATGGCCATTCATTACTTGTATGAAGAAAAAAAATTAAACAGCATGTAACGCATTGACAAGAAAATACAGCCAAAGAAATTAAAGTACAGCAAACCCCCTTATAGGCCTCGTTGTGCACAACTGAGTGATATTGTCTTAATACCTCAGGAGCATTTTTTTTTATGTGTGGTGAGTTGCAAACCAGTTCGTAGTATGTTGTCGTATCACATAACTTGAATGTTCCATCCTCCCACGAATTGCAGTCACACACACTCCCGTGCGGTGCAGCGATGTCCCAAAGTCACACACACACACTATGTCGCGAACGCTCGAAGCATAGTCCTCACTCGGCACCGATATGCAGAGCCGCCACGGACAACCTCAGTCCTATCAGACAATGGTGCAGACAGTAAAGAATCACTGGCAGGAATGGAACTTGATGGTGTGCAGCTCATTTTAACACACATACACATACGTACATAACTTGCATCAGCACCCACACATAATAGTTTAAGTAGGCTTACAACTCAAATGACATGTTTTCCTACAGTATGCACGGCACTTTATAATCCCGATTTTAAAATAAACTAATGCCAAGTAAATAACTATGAACTTGCAAAAGCCCGAGAAGGCTAGCGTGCAGATATTTTATACACAACCGCACAATTAATATTCAAATCCACCGCATTCATACAAAGGCAATAAACTTGCGGTACCATTGCATTACACTTAATTAAGTTAATTAACACAACTTGCCTTGTACATTAGACGTTTAAACATGAAAACATAGGCTCACCTATCAGACAACGATGCAGACAGTAAAGAAACACTGGCAGGAAATTAACTTAATGGCGCGCAGCTCATTTACATAAATCCTGCCTGTTCGTAACAATCTGGTTAACCCTTTATTTGCCTGACTACCGCTGTGTTAATTTATGAGGGTTACAATTGGGTTTTATTAGATGACCTGTCTAGTTTGGGGTCAAGGACGCAATTAAAGTCCTCACCGATAATTAGGTTATGTATATTCAAATCAGGATGCAAGAAATGTTGAAAAGAAACGCTCATCATCCCAGTTAAGGGCATAGAAATTAGCTAAAGTTAGAGGAATGTTAAACAGGTGCCCAGTAACCACCACAAACCTACAAAATGGATTAGCAGTAATGTGAGATTAGATTAAAAAAGAGTGTTCTTATTTATTAGGGGCCAAGCAGCAAAGCTGCAGGCACCTGTTGTAATTGTTAGTGTTCTTGACTATTATAATTATACTTTCTCCTCTGGGAGTCTATGGCAGCCCCTAGAACCGTATGGTAAAAAGTTGTGAAATTTGGCACATTGATAGAGGACAGTCCAAGGTATCTAGACCCCAAATTCGGGGTCAATCCATGAAGCCCTGTAGCGCCACCAACAGGCCAAAATTCAAGGTACATTTTTGACTATAACTTTTGAACCCTTTGTCCTAGAGTTGTGATCTTTTTTCCCCTGAATCCTTGGGTCATGACGAGCCAAATGCACACTGACGTCAATTTCCGCCTAAGTAGATTTTCCGTCATTTTGAATTTTTTGAAAAACCTACTTTTGCGAACTCGTCCTAGACCATTGATCCACCACCAAATTTTGTACACATCATCTACAGATGAATCTGATCAAAAGTTGTATAAAGAATTTGGCTAGGTCAAAGGATTTGGCTGCGGTCGTCCGAAGAATTTCGATGGCGAAGCTGCCAAAACAGGAAGTGAGCATATCTCAGAAATGCTTGGTTGGATTGATGCCAAACGTGGTACGCTTCATTGACTAGCAGTGTACTGGATACCCACCACGTTTCATGAAATTGGCCACATGGTGGCGCTATACCAGACAAACATTAAAAATGTATTCAAATACCCATAACTCCAAGACAAAAGCAGATATTTCAGCCAAACTTCTTGTGCATCATCACAGTATCAAGCCCTAACTGAAATACTATGACCCCTAGCCATCAGCTATTTTGGTGGTGGCCATCTTGGAATAAGTAATTTTCAATAGCAGACCATAGAACCCCTTCATGGATCATGATGAAATTTGGCACCCTCATAGAGCACAGTAAAAGGTATCCAGTCACCAAATTTGGGGTCATTCCATCATTGCCTCTAGCGCCACCAACAGGCCAAACTCCACAGTACATTTGTGCTTATAACCTTTGAACCGATTGACCTAGAGTAGTGACCTTTGTGTTACCTTATTGCCTGGATCATGCTGAGGAGAATGGACCCATTTCTTGAAAATCTGCCATATTGGATTGTCCGCAATTTTGAATTTTTCAAAAAACCTACTCTTGCAATCTAATCCTAGACCGTTGATCCAATTGCCACCAAATTTGGTACATATCATCTACAGACCAGTCTGATCAAAAATTGTATAAAGAATTTCGCAGGCCAACTCATACGGCCGCTGTTGTCCAATGAACATTGATGGCATGGCCTCTAAAACAGGAAGTGAGCTTCTCTCAGCAATGCTTGCATGGATTGATGCCAAACTTGGAGCACTTCATTGCCAGGGGAATGCTAAGTACCCACCAAGTTTCATGAAATTTGGTCACATGGGGGCACTATACCAGGAAAAAAAAAGGAAAATTGTAGTAAAATACCAATTACTTCAGGGAAAAGCAGATATTTCATCGAAAATTCTTGTGAGTTATCACAGTAGAGGACCCTAGTTGAGAAATTATGAACCCTCTGTGTTGTCCATTTTGTTCTATAGCCATCTTGGTATTATCGTTTTTTTCCCTGGTTTTCTATGGCAGGCCATGGCAGTGCTATGTGGATTTTCTTGGCATCTGCTAAAGCTCTAAGAGTGGGGGTCAGTCTGCCCACACTGTGATTGACTGGTGTCTTGTACTCCAATACCTTAACTCAAGTAAAAATTTAACTGAACAACTTTTACTTGTATTTGAGTAATATTTGACTAGGAGTATCTAATCTTTGACTCAAGAAATGCAGTTGTGTACTTTGTCCACCTCTGTTCATTGTTAGTATTAACTACGTTTGCCATAATGCTTTGTCTTTGGGGGTCAGAAAAAAAAGAGGGAAAAAAAGGGAAAAAAGGAGAGAGGAGTGAGGGCAGGAATGTGAGAGTGTTTGTTTTCGGGTAGGCACTGGAGAAAATAAACCATTTCAGTTACAAACTTGTCGGACTCACTGACTACAATAGCCCCTCATGAGGATTCAAGTTTTACACTGGTGGCAGCGGTGTCCTTCACGTCTGAGATTCGTCTGAAGTTTCTCCGACACTACGAAGTATTGCTAGCAGTGAACTGTGCTGTGGATCATCATTAGTTGCTACTACACTCTCACTTTTTTTGCCAGCTGGCACTACGTGAGTTCAGTCTTTGCCCCAATTATGTCTGACAAGGAAGTGCAAGCTATGAATCGTGCTGTGAGACGTGGGAATGGAGCTGCCGCCGCACAGCTTGCTCAGAAAGCTGCACGGGATGATCCCTTTCCTCTGCCGTTTTGGAATGATGGCAGTGAGTCATTCCAGCTATGGGCCAGGCATTACGAGGTAATCCAGGAAGTGCTCTACAGAGATGCTGAGGTGAATTTGGATTCTGTAATGGCAACAGAGTTGCCCCACTAGATTGCTGCCTGAACTTTTCATTGTTTGGGACAATTTGCCCCTTGACACACAAAGTTCATTTGCAGCTTCAAAGAAACATTTACAAGACGTTTTTGACAGAAAAGACGTAATTGCTTCTTTCCAGGCTTTTCTTAACTCACGTAGCAGGCAGCCCAATGAGGCAATGGAAGTTTATGCTGCTGATGTGTGTATATCAGTGAAAGAAGCTTTCCCAGATTTTGAACCAAAGGCCACTGAATATATGAAACTCACACATTTTTTGGCTGGGCTGGATCAAGAGCTTCAGATTAAGTGTCATGAGAGAGGGGTGAAAACATTCCAAGAGGGATTTGATAGTGCCACCCAGGCAGAGCATGCCCGTCAGGCTGCTAAACTACTTCCACCGACCCCATCTCCAAGGAGTTGCAGAGGCACAGCTCAGTCAGTCAGTGCGATCTCAGACAGTAATGCACCTCTCCAAAAGGTTGTACAAGATCTCTCAGACACTGTCAGAGACTTAAGCAAAGATTTAACTGATCTGAAACTGATACTCAATGTCCACAACCTGAGATCTCGCCATAATGCATACTCACCTGCCTGATCTGAGAGGTCCCCCTCCCCACGTGGCAAAAGTCCAGGTCACCCCACAGCAGCACAGAGGCAGGCTCATAGTTTCTCACCTACTAGTCAGATAAGTTTCCATCTGCTGTCACCAGCATCATATTACAAGTATCCTGCATGCCATGGTATGGACAATTCCAGACCGGGCTACTATGCACATCACCATCGTGACTGAGAGTTCTCCCCATGCAGGGTTGAGAGGCCCAGAGACCACTACTACTACTCCAGGTTCTCACCTGATTGATATACAGATTACTCAGACAGTGACAAGCCAAGGCCTGAATATTGCAGACCAGCTGGTGACATCAGACACCGTCATAGTAGTCCAGTGCGCAAGCGTGTCTCATCCCAAGGTCACCGGGATGGCGATCAGCAGCATTGCAATGAATATGGGGATCAGGATGTCTATCAGCAGGGAAACTTCAGTTAGCTGATGTAGCGGAGCATCCATCAGCTAGTCTTCAACTAGCCCCAGATGACAAGTCACTGAATCTGTCTCTCTCTCATAGTCCAACAGGGCCCTCTAGTGGTGGACAAAACACACTGCAGAAAAATTCTGAAGTTACATATAATGCCACCTGCAACAAAGGCACTGCGTACATTAGGGGCATAGTTGAAGGGTCTGACATGCACATCCTGTTGGACACTGGTTCAAGCATTTCATTCATCAGTGAGAATTTAAGAATGTCACTCCCATCATTGAACAGAAGGCCTCTCAAAAAGAATTTTATTTTACCAAAGTCAAAGTCAAAATTTGGACACACTAGGCGCTGTTAACATTACACTGCGCCTGGGCTCACTGAATTTGCTGCAGGAAGTGCAAGTTATTAGTAATGTCAGTCAGACCATTATACTTGGTTAAGACTTTCTTCACCAGCTTTATGCTGTGCTAGATTTAGTTAGAGATTTGTGTCATCTTCACGATCAAGATCTACCACTGCTGTGCACTACCGAAATGACAGCAGACAGCTGTGCCGCATTGATTTCTGAGTGAACCACCATACCTCCCTTTTGTGAAACTCACTGTACAGTCAAACTGGTACACCTTGCTGTTAAGCTGTATGCACCAAATGGATACATTGGTCTCCTTGAGCCTTACCAGATGGACTTGGATGGGATTGCAGTAGCTCGTACACTTGCAAGAGCCGACAATGGTCTCACTGTTGTGCGTGTTATGAACCCCACAAACACCCCCATTGTACATCAACCAGGTATGCAATGAGGACAGTTCACTCTTGTATTAGACGATGAGATCAGTACCACACCTCTCCCCATATGCAATCTGTGATACAGTCACAAGTAGATGACATGCTGGCACAAGGCATTATAGAGGTTAGCCATAGCTGCACCAGTGGTTATGGTGTGGAAAAAAGATGGAAATTGGCGTTTCTGTATAGACTACAGAGTCTTAAATTCAGTTACTGTTAAGGAAGCACACCCTTTGCCCAGAACTGATGACACTCTGGATGTACTGTATGGTTCCTCTGTGTTTAGCACCATGGATTTGTCCCCAGGATACTGGCAGGTGCAGCTTGATGAACAAGACAAAGAAAAAATGGCATTCACCACCGGCCGCTCTCTATCATTTTAAAGTCATGTCTATGGGATTGGTCAATGTACCTCCAACTTTTCAACATCTTATGCAACTGGTACTCCAGGGGCTATCTTGGAAAACATGCTTGGTGTACCTCGATGACATAACTGTCTACAGTAAGACCTTTACAGATCATCTGCTGCATTTAAAAGAGGTGTTCGACTGTCTCAGATTGAACACGTCATTGTCTATGGTGGCCATACCCTCATGCCAACAGAAAGATGGTGGTCAACATTTGATAGGGCGCTGTAGGCTATCATGTGGTCCATACGGCATTTCCGGCAGTGCCTCACAGGCCATCCATTCCGCTATACGGACCACAAACCCCTCCTTGGATTGAGAAAGATGGCCCCGGATTGTGATCCTACAGGACGAACAGCAGATGGGGCACTTGAAACAGACTCATATGATTGGACAGTTGAACACAAAAAGGGTCTCAAACACAGTAATCCTGACTAGTTGTTGCAACGCCCATCTAGGACCAAAGACAGCATGCCTATGAAAGAAACTGTACCTGTGAACTCAGTACAAACACAGATTGCCATTGAACCATCCTTCACATCTGCTACTGCATCGCCAGATCTTGCTGATTTGATTCTGTCGAGACAGCCTGTTTGGCGGATCCAGCACATAGTGAACCACCCTCTCGGAATAGAAACAACATCCAGGACACAGAGAGCAGGACCCAGCCCTGAAAACAGTCACTGAGTTGGTCTTTGGGTGACAGTAGACCACCATTTGCGAAGCTGAGAGGCAAGCCGTCTGAGCTGCACCACTACTGGAAAGAATTTCTCAGACTTGCCCTTGTTGATTCCATTATGTGTCAGAGAGTGACCCTGTTTTTCAGGTGGTGGTCCTGAGTGGCCTGCATGCGAGGTCTTTAAGACGTTACATGGTCACTCACTGTCTGGCCAATTTGGTGTTCAAGGCACGCTACAGAATGCAGTAGTCTGGTGTTACTGGCCCCATATGAGCAGGGACATCACACAGTGGTGTCTCCAGTGTAGTGCTTGTAAGGCATGCAGACCACAGACTCCACATCAGCAGGCTCCGATGCAGAATATAGTGACACCTATGCCTTTTCAGAAGATTGCTGCTGACTTAACTGAACTGCCACTCACTCATAAAGGTAATCGTTACATACTTGCTGTGATGGATTATTTTATGAAATGAATTTGTATGCACTGCCTGACCAAAGAGCAACAACTGTTGCAAAGTGCTTGTTTGAAGACTACATCAGTAGACATGGGGTGCCACACAGTCTTCACACAGATCAAGGTCACCAACGTCTGCCTGTCATCCAATGGTATGGTCAGATGGTATGGTTGAGCGGGCCAACCGTTCTAGTAAAGACCAATTAGCCAAGTTTCTCTACACTAAAGGGGGTGAATGGGATGATCATCTGCGCCATGTTGAGTTTGCATGCAATAAGTGTGCATGCATCAACCAAACATACACCTCTCTTTCTGAGTCATGGCAGAGAAGCTCGTTTGCCTACAGATGTCATTCTTGAGGATTTCCCAATGACTACCAATGCTACATCTGGAAGCCCTGGTGAATATACCACAGCTGTTAGACTACGACTTTACTCTGCATTTCACATGGTAGGAGACAACATTGCTATGGGAAATCGGGGTTGATTACAACCTTCAAGACCAGTTGAACCCCAGGCCAAACTTATGGTGGTCCACTGTGATCGCCTGAAGCCCTACCGTTCTCCACGGCCTTATGTCTACCAGGCTCCACAGGCTTGTGAACCTGTGGCAAGTGGTCCCACATCTCCAGCAGTGGACAGTGCTCCAGACATGGTGGTAAACACTCCAGCCACTGAACCACATACACCTCATGAACAGAGAACCAGATCAGGCCGCATTGTGCGCCTTCCTCAACATTTCAGAGACAACACTTAATTATTTTGATACCTGTTAAGATGTTCACATATATATATAAAAATAGTTATGGATCGTTATGGATATACTGCCGTATTGCTGAGCACTGACATGTATATGACAGGGTGTACATGCATTCTTTTTTGTTGTCGTTGTTGCTTTTGTCAGTGGGTTTCACTTGTTATTACCTCCTATACCAGTTTTGCTGCTTGATGTATCTGAAATGAGGACATTTATTTTCTGAGGGGGGGAAGTACTGTAAGAACTAAAAGTGGGTTCGTTTCTAAATATTGTTCAATGTTAGTATTGGCTAAGTTTCCCATAATGCTTTGTCTTTGGGGGTTGGAAAAAAAGATGGGGAAAAAAAAGGGAAAAAAAAGAGAGAGAGGAGTCAGGCCAGGAATGTGAGAGTGTTTGTTTTCGGTAGGCACTGGAGAAATAAAACCATTTCAGTTTCGAACTTGTCCTGACTCTTTGACAATCCCCTCCTGAGGATTTCAAGTTTTACACTATCATATTAATTGTATTGACATCAAATGGGATGTTTACAAGCAGCTTTGTAAAGAGATGAATTATGCGCAGATAACAAGACAGAACAAAAACAATACTCCCTACTTCTGAACTTCTGTTTAGCTGTAGCTCCCTTTTAGACCTAAAAGAGTCAAACACATTTTAAATGCATGTATACATATCTGCAAAGACGTAACCTTTCAACCATAATATAACCTAACAGAAGAAGAAATTGGACTGGAATGCAAAAGCTTGGGTTTACATCATTATCAATAGGTATCATAGTGCACATATGACTGTCAAACTATGGATGTGGGGCAAACTTTGTGTGGTAAAATCCAGTCGAATTTGTGCCAGACATCATAGAAGTTCACGGAGAGGACTGCAGGGAAGAATAGACTGTACTTAATCTTGGCCTCACGCAGTTAAGCTTTCACTGGATTGAAGGCAGCTCAGAGTTTCCCAACCTCGGCAGGGAGATCCAGGATGATGTGAATGGGCGAATCTCAGTAAGAGAGCTGTCCTTTCCCCTTGGATGTGCCCAAAAATTCCCTTCTTTTTGGCATAGTAGCACAGCTGTGCTAGGATGGGGACAAGGGTGCTTGCTTTCTTCGGTTTTGGGGACCAGAGATCTATGGGCACAATCAAAGATCATAGGAGATGTAAAGTTCTCAGGACCCAATACCTCTGGGAAAAAAAACTGACATAAAAAGAGTAAGGTTAGTTCCCTCAGCTCCCTCCAGGACTCCGATGATTCTTAAAGTTTTTCTCTGACTCCTGGACTCTAGGTAAGTACATTTCTCTTGCAGTCGCTTCAATTTGCGTGACCGCGATTCATTCTGACGGTCCAGTTGTGCAATCTGCTCAAGTGCATAATTGAGGCTCTGTGCTATGATAGCCTGCTCCACGCTCACCTCTTTATGGTCTTGGTGAAGTTCGTTCTCCCAATTGTAACAGTTTTGGTTCATGTTTCTTGGTTGAGGTAGTTTGAAGAAGATGATAGTTAAAAACTCACAGCCACATTGGTACTGGGGCGTCCACTATGTTCGTCACTTATTACTCACATAAACTACTCAACCATACCAAGCCTGGTTGTATGGCTACTATTTGCTCATACATGAACGACAATAGAGGCCACACATAACCTTAACATTACCTTTGAGTTGAGAGGTAAAAAAAGGAAGGAAAAATAGCTCAGCAATAGGCATTTTTTTCTAGAGCTTGTGCACTGCTTAATTAACTTAAGAAATACTAGGCACTGTCTGATGATGCTGCCTCTCCCACACCGAGGCACACAGCATAGCCGTTTCTCGATATGCGTTCTTCTCTGTACTTGCATTCTCATGGACTTGTGAAATCAGTCACGGCCTAAGTGCTGTTCCACTTCAAAGTCTGTGTCCGAAATGCCACACGAGCGTACTGCATACTGCATACTGGCCCAGTATACACCGTGTTCTGCACACTACTCCCCACCCTAGTAAACAGTATAGTATGCAAGTATAAGACTTTTCAATGTAGTGTACTACACAGTCACATGTCTGTCTGCCATGTTTTTTTTTAATTCTTGGAAAGTTGGAAACCACCGCATTGCATCATAGGATGCAGTAGCCAACGAAGTGAGCTCTGGCTGTATACTGGAATTTTTCGCCAGAGTAGTACATCATTCAGGTAACTGTCATGTGGTGCAAAATTTTTATTTTTCATATACTGCAAACTACTTACTACTTTTTCGTTAAGATCAGTATACGAGCAGTATGTAGTATGGCATTTTGGACACAGCAAAAGTTCGCATCTAGCCAGTACAGATCAAATACCCGGATGTGTCCTTGATGGGTTTTATCAAGGGTACATCAGGTGACTGATGTGGACCTTGGTAGTCAAGTTTCCCAGAATGCAGAATGTAGATAGCTGCAGCTCATATCTTAATGTCTGAAGAGTGAGTGGTGTCTCCTCTGCCATCCTCCGCCGTGACTTTTTGCCACTGAGTTTTTTCCGCACTATTTTACTTTTTAAAGTTCGCTCTTGAGTGCAATACGAATCTATGTTGTGCTGTCTCATTTAATACTGAGTATGGTTTAAAGTAGATAATCAAATATCGATGTTATTATGTGTTGACATTAAGAAAAATATTCGGGAGCTGTGGCACTTCGGTCTATTCCATTGCAGGCTGCATCCAGAAGTCCCAGTTTGGTGATCTTTCTGAGCAGATACTGAGCACACTGGTGTTTTAATTGGTTTGCATTTGGTCTTTGCACCCCACTACCGTATTTGCTGTCCCACATTTCAATGCTGCACACCCTGACATTTACACTCAAAGTACTAATCCCCCAGCATCCTGCTGAGGCCCATTAAGGATATACAGGGATTGGACAAAATAATGGAAACACCTTGCTAAATAACAGTTTATTATTTAATATCGAGTTGGTCCTCCTTTGGCAGCAATAACTGCTTCAATACATCAAGGAATAGATTTATACAACTTTTGGACAGTGGCTGGGGAATTTTTAATCCATTCCTGAAGCAAAACCTGTTCCAGCTCTTTCTGAGATGATGGTGGTGGGAAGTGGCTCCTTACTTGCTGCTCCAAAATATACCAGAGATTTTCAATTATGTTAAGATCTGGTGATTGTGGGGGCCAATCCAAGTGTTCAACTTCACTGTTGTGCTCTCCATGCCAGTCCTTAACGATTTTAGCAGTGTGAATTGGCGCATTATCGTCTTGAAAGATGGCACCACCGTTTGGACCGAGTGTTTGGAATATTGGGTGAATTTGGTCACCCAGAACTGACAAGTACTCTTTAGAGCAGGGGTGGGCAAATCCGGTCCTGGAGGGCCGGTGTCCTGCCGGTTTTTGTTTTCACCTCTCAGCTACCTGTTGATTTTCACTTTGAAAACAGGTGTGCATGCTCTTCAGCCAATCAGAGACTGTATTTAGTTGGTCGACAAGAAAAACAGCAGGACCATGGCCCTCCAGGACCGGATTTGCCCACCCCTGCTTTAGAGGTAACCCTACCATGCAGTACTAACACAGGACCATGAAAAATTCCATGATATTGTGGCCCAAACCATCAAAGAACCGCCTCCATGCTTCATGGTTTGGGTCTAGCAATTGAAATCAAGGGCTTCTTTGGCTGCCTCCATACATAAATTTCCTCCTGAACAAGGAAATAGCGTGAGGGATGATTCGTCAGAGAAGATGACATTCTTCCACTGGTCCATTGTCCACTTCTGATGGTCTTTGCACCATTTAGGCGTTTTCGAACATTGATGGGGGGGAAAGAAAAGGTTTGGAAATGGCAGCCCTTCCCTGGTATCCAGCTGTATTGAGCTCTCAACAAATTGTTTTGGTCAGTACTGGGTTAGCAAGATGTTGGGTTTAGCTCTACAGTCTCTTTAGTAGCTGTGGTTCTGTGATTTTTTGACACAATGCGTTTTAGTGCTCTGCAGTCACGTTCACAGAGTTTTGGCTTCTGTCCAGAGTTAAGGCTTCCCAGAACTAGTTTTCCCTGGTTTTTGTTATGCCATCATAACTTTAGAAACAGTTCCTCTTGATACGTTAAACAGCTCAGCAGTTTTTGTTACTGAGGCGCCAGCCATTCACACTTCAACAATTTGCCCTCTTTGGAAGTCTGAAAGGTCACACATTTTGACATACTAATACGCAGACCTCTACAGAAAGAAACATCTTAGGTAATACCTAAAGCACAGGATGTCTGCCGTGCATATACATAAGATTTATATATCACTGAGAATTGTCTTAATGTCTAAACGTTAGCAAATTTATAGGTCTTAAAATACCACGTGTTTCCATTGTTTTGTCCAACCCCTGTACTTTTAAAATGGTGCCTGTGAAAGGGAAGGGGCTTTGATAGGGCAGTAACAGGCAGGCATATACTCATTGAAATGTGAAGCCTTCTCTCTCTCTCTCTCTCTCTCTCTGTGAGAATGTGAATGTGATTGTGCAACATAAACATGCTCCTAAGACTCCAACTCAATCAAAAATGATTTACCCCTCCCTGCTGAGATAAATATTTGATACTGTGATTGTTCATCCTGAGGAAGAAAAAAATCAATACATGTGAAACTGGGTTGGTTGCTTGTTAAAATATCAAATGTCTGTTGGGATTACCATGGTTCTTCTCTCACAGTGCTGCCCATACTCCACACCATCTCCAGTGTGTAGACAATGTTCCTCCACAGTCATTCAGGTTAGAGCTTTATATCAAAGTGATCTAGTACTAAGCCATCATTTGCTCTGTAATAAACTATGATAAAAAGGCTGCAGCCTATGGAATTTGAAAAATTCCAGTAAGTTCTGTGAAACTGTTCAAAGTGACATCCATGCAGTGATCTGATCATTCCCCTCATCATTTATGTAAATTGGCATTTAAAACGTAAACCAGTTATACTAAATTGAAAAAATATGGAAAAATTGTCGCAGACGTGAGTCTCTGGCCTGCTGGTGGCTGTTGGAATGAAGAAGATGAAGGAGATGAAGGAGAGCCGTGAAACCTGTGTCTCCTATTTGATGGAGGTGAAGTGAGCAGGTGGCAAGAGTCACGTTTGTTATCACTACAGCAAAAAAGAAATGTTTCAGGACAGTGTGCATGCATGTAACATAGTGTATTCACCATGAATTAGGCAATTCAAGTGTAGACTGTTGGTCTTTCGGCTGCTGAGGTTGTATGACATGACTACTGCTGCACTCAGATAACGGAGTCTGTAAGAACAGAAAGGCTAATAGCTACTTGTCTAACATTCATTTTGCCTTTTGTCTTTCAGTGCAACCCAATCTGCATTTGTGTTCTCGTTCACGTCCAGGAAATAAAATATCTCCACTTGTGAGACACTTCAGAAGATTCATTCATCATGGAACAGGTAAGGGGAAAACAAAGCAAAAATACTTCCTTTATTTGTGGATTTGAGTAAAAATGTTGAAAGGTAAAAAAAGGAGATGTGGGTTCCTAATGAAGTGTTTCAAACTGATGTATTGTCACAGTAGATCTTCTGTCTTGGTGACAAGAAGGTAAATGGAGAGAACAAAATAAAATATACACCAAACAATATATGAATGTCTTGTGACTAATCAGGAGTTAGGATGATGCTGGAATGATGATGTGAATTGTATCAAGAGGGACTGTAGACTATTCTGTGGGGCCAGAAACCTCTAGTTCATTATTGGATGGAGGGAGAAATCTATTCTGTGCTCTGAGTGCAAGTATTCTTTGGGCCTCTCCAAACATAGACCTGTTTGGAAGTAGAAAAAGACCAAAAGATGTCTCAGCAGACCATTATACTTTTTTTCTGCTGGCCATGGTCACAAAAGAATGGGATTCATATAGAGCCATTCATATATTCCAGATTTGTGAGGCTCACTCTGTACAGCTTTT
Source organism: Chanos chanos (assembly GCF_902362185.1). Lineage (NCBI taxonomy): Eukaryota > Metazoa > Chordata > Actinopteri > Gonorynchiformes > Chanidae > Chanos > Chanos chanos. Next base: position 45,279,574 of record NC_044495.1, read on the forward strand.
TTTGAAAGTTACAAAGGAGAGGAGATCCCTGCCCTGTGGTTATCCACATGTCTTGTTTTAAGAGAAAGTCTCTCAGCTTGTGCAACCACTGTTCCTCTGATTTCTTGATGTGCTTTTTCTTTATTTGGCACGTACTGTTATGACTTTCAATACTGTTTTGTATCTGTTACACCTGCAATTAAGATACTATATAATTTGGTCTCTTCCAAAATCCCCCTTGAGAAACTCACATATAAAAATAGTTGACTGCTGATCCTCTTTTATAGTTTACACATATTAGTAATCAGTAATAACTGGCAATCACATATTGGCAATTGGTAATCGGTATTCATTATAACTTGATTCACCTGTGTAGCTGTTTGCAAATGTCATTTAGTTAGAGTTGTAGTGCTTTCTGTGATTATTTCACCCATCCTCTGTGGTCTGTAAGAATTGGTGTTAGTCTGTTGGGACTGAACTTTCATGTACCATTTATTGAGTGGCCTCCAAGTGAACCTCCTAAGTCAGTGTCTTTTCACTGGAGAGGGCTCATCCTGTGAGATCTATCACTAACGTTATCACTAATGAGCTGTTGTGGTAAACCAAAATGGCTCAGGATAGACCTTAGCTCTTTGACGGTTCTCTCTGAGGAGGTTCCCTTCATGACAGCAACCTAAGACCATTTGCTATGGCTGTCGACTACAACTAAAAACAAGTGGTTCTCCAGCGGTCCAGCAAAGTTTATATGGACTCTTTGCTGTGGTTCTTCAGGCCAGTCCCACTGATGTGATGGAGCCCGCTGTGGGAGGTTTCTCAGTTTGTGGCAGGCAGAACATGACTTTGTTTTCTCCTCCAGGCCTGGCCATCAGAAAAAGCTGCGTGCGATTTCTTTCATTTGCACCACATTGTCCAGAGTGGAGCTCATCAAGCAGTTTCTCTCTTAGTGGCAGTGAAATAATGACATGATAGCCCCACAATAGGCATCCAGGCTGGAATGAAAGCTTGTTTCTTCTCGAATGTCTGCCAGCGATGGGATGCCAGTATGAGGACCAGAGATAGAGGTGTTCATAGTTGTTCTGCACTTTTGCATGTTGCAAATTTTTAAAACCAAAAGCAATTAAAGTGGTTAACTTGTTTACAGTAAATGCATTGTCTGCTGGTTTATGTTGTCACTTTTCAGTACACTAACGTTCAGTATGCCACTACGTATGTACTGTATCACTTTGAATATTAAAGTGCAAATTAACACCAGACCACTCTTGTGAGTTTGTGACTTTTTAAGATTTAAAACTATAGAAGGGTAAAAACATGGCAGGCTGACATTGGTATGATGTAATCAACACAGCTACAACTAATAAAATTGATAATGGATGTATTAGATTTACAGTAGGTGTGCGAACGATCAAGCATTGACAATAATCAATAGTACTGGAGGTGCCGAGGTGGTGGGGGCCCCCAAATCAGATTCTGCTTAGGGCCCCATAAAGGCTTTGACCAGCCCTGATCTGGAGATACGCCTGACATAAGTCTATCTTACTAAACTTCTGTCCTCCAACCAAACCCATCCTTTTTCATGACTGGAACAATTGGTGTAGCCCATTCACTTGTTTTCACCGGTTCCAGTACTCCACTCTTCACTAATCTGTCTAATTTTGCCTCTACCTTGGGCTTAATGGCATAAAGGACATGTCTAGCTTTTAGACACTCTGGTGTGCTTCCTGGTTTGACTGTCAGCTTAACCATAATGTCCTTCATGCTGCCAAGTTCTCCATTGAAAACTTTGGAGTCCTTCTCCAAGATTACAATTTACAATTTGGTATTTGGCAGATGCTTTTAGCCAAAGCGACTTACAATAAGTGCATCAGTCAGATCCTATTACCTCATAAGCAGAGATCACAATAGGACTGTGCGTTAATTTACCCTTTGTATTGCGCCCCTGGAATACTTTGACAGTGAATGACAAACACAGATACAAGACAAGTTTTTTTTTTTCCTGATCTCCTGTAGGGGGCCTGTGTCTCCATCATTAACCAAGACACTTCTTGCCAGTTCAGTCTGAGCTTTTCCAGCCACCTGCGGCCTAGTAGGGCCGGACGGTTTCCTTGAGTGATGTGCAGCTGAAGAATCATTTTCTGCTTGTTATGTTCCACGGTCACGTCCATGACTAACACTGGAACAGCCTCACCAGTGTAGGTCCTTAATCTCAACTTGTTCACTTGAAGAGTAAGGTGCTGCAGCTTGTCCTTATAACCAGCCAGAGCCAGACACATAAGCAAACTAAGTGGCTGCTCAGGGCCCCGTAGCCACCAGACGGCCCCCAAGAGCGCTTGAAACCTCCCACAATAGAGCTTAAATGTTTTTATTTGTTTGTTTTTCTGTTTTTCTTTTTGACACATTATGTCAATGGTAATCACACAAAAGCGCAATATTATGTTAACGGGCTGAATAGCTAATACTACTGGATGAATCAATTCTCGCTGCCTCTATTAGAGCTGGGGGGGTCACGTTCAAGTGCACGCACACTGTAATGGACATTAACTGCACTTTGATGCAAACTGTCAGGGAAAACAGGGGACTCAGTTGCAGACTCGCTGATGAATGAATAAGATGTTATTGTGCAAGGCAGAAGTCTTTCAATACACTTGGGCCGAAAACGGAATCCAAAAAAAACAAACAGAACAGTCAGAGGGAGGCAGACAATCCAAAACGGCAGACAAAGGCAAAATCCAGAGACAGGCAAAAGGTTCAAAAACAGGTACAGGGCAAGGCAGGCAGGCAGAAGAGACAAAATCCAACAGGCAAAAAAGTAAAAAAAAAAACAGGCAGAGGTCAAACACAGAAGGCAATCAGAATATGAAAAGGCTGGTACGACACACTGGGGAAAGCGGTACGAACTGACAAACAAAGGGTAGAACAGGCAGGGTTTAAATAGACAGACTAATTACAACTTCAACGAGAGACAGGTGAGCACAATGACACAATAAGTGAGGGGCGGGGCCAGAGCACATGGAAAACCAAAATAAACAAAAGCACATGACAAAACCAAAAAACAAATGACAGCTAACACCAGACCTGACCAGCAGGGGCACAACAGAGAGCAGTTCACACAGGAACCCTGACAGTAACCCCCCCTCCTACGGGCGCCTCCTGGCGTCCCAACTGGTGTGTGGGGATAGAGACGGTGGAATTCCTGGATGAGTGTGGGGTCAAGGATGTCCCGAGCTGGCACCCAACACCTCTCTTCAGGACCATAGCCCTCCCAGTCCACGAGGTATTGAAGTCCACGACCCCGGCGCCACACATCCAATAGACGGCGCACTGTGAAGGCCTCAGAGCCATCAATGAGGCGGGGGGGAGGAGGAGGCTTGGGGGCAGGGCAGAGAGGGCTGCGGACAAAGGGCTTAATTTGTGAGACATGAAATGTGGGGTGAATACGACAGAGAGTAGAGGGCAGTCTCAGTCTCACAGTAACAGGGCTGATCACCTTGGCGATGGGGAAGGGGCCAATGAAACGAGGAGCCAACTTGCGGGAATCCACCCTCAGGGGGATGTCGCGGGCAGAAAGCCACACTCGCTGACCTTGTCGATAGCGTGGAGCCGAGCTGCGACGACGATCAGCATGTAGTTTCATTCTGGCTGTGGAACGAAGCAGGACCCCCCGGGCACGCCTCCAGGTCCGTAGACACCTCCGGACGAATGCCTGTGCTGAAGGGACACCAACCTCCTCCTCCTGGGAAGGGAACGGGGGGGGCTGATAGCCAAGGCAACACTGAAAAGGGGACAGACCAGAGGAGGAAGAGGGTAGGGAGTTAGTGGCATATTCAACCCAGGGAAGTTGTTGGCTCCAGGAAGAAGGTTCTTGGGAGGACAGGCAGCGGAGCATCATCTCCAGTTGTTGGTTGGCCCGTTCAGTCTGGCCATTTGTCTGCGGGTGAAAACCAAAGGAGAGATTAACCTTTGCTCCAAGCAACTTACAAAAGGCCTTCCAGAAGTGGGAAGTAAACTGTGGTCCTCTGTCTGACACTACTTCCGTGGGTAAACCATGAAGCCTGAAAACATGATTAATTAAGAAGGGTGGCGGTCTCCTTGGCGGAGGGTAGCTTGGAGAGAGAGACCAGATGCACAGATTTAGAAAAACGGTCCACGATTGTTAATATGGTGTTGTTACCATCAGACTGAAGCAATCCCGTCACAAAGTCCAGTGCTATGTGAGACCAGGGTCTCTTGGGAACTGTCAGAGGCTGTAGGAGGCCAGAAGGGGGTCGGTTGGAGGACTTGTTTTGGGCGCAGACTGGACAGGCTGAGACAAAGCTATGAATATCCTCCCTCATGGAAGGCCACCAGAACCTCCGACTGATGAAGGCAGCTGTACGTCGGATGCCAGGATGACAAGAGAGTCTTGAAGAGTGTCCCCACTGGAGAATCTGACAGATTGAGGAACATACAGAAGGTTAGGAGGACAAGAGCTGGGTCCAGACCGGGCCGGGATTGTTGTATACTCCTTTTATTATTTGGTATGACAACCAATAATGACGATATATGAGACTAGAGATGAAATGGTATGAAAATTTAATATCACGATTATAGTGACCAACATTCCCATGCATGGCTCCAGTTGCTTAAATAAGCTTGTAAGGAAGACTTGAATTTCTGAGTGGACGCTAAGGATACATTATTAATCGCAAATCAAGCGCAAAGTTATAATAATCTAATGAAGTCCTAGTAAGAGAAAGCATGTAATGTCAACACATGGTAGCGTCTCTGCACTAACCGAGGAAAATTTGAAAATTTGAAAACACATAATTATTTCTCCATTTATCTCTTCCGTTGTATGGATGCGAAAGTTTTTGAAAAACATCGTTTTCAAAACATTCCGTTGTTGTGTGGATATAGCCTAAACAATGTTTTCCGCCACAGAAAATGATATTCTTCGAAAACGCTCTCGGCATAAAGGTGCCGGGTGTGGACAGGGAAAACGGAGTTTCAGAAATGATGACGTATGGTTGCCATGACTAGTGCCTATGACTGCCTAGATCATAGTGCCTAGAGCCCTATGACTTTGTTTTGCCAGATGAATGAAGCCATGGGTCTCTTCTATTAGGAGGTTTACTGCTTTCTTTGAGTTAACCCAACCCGCTTTCGGAAATACCCCCACAGTCAATGGTGTAACAACAAACCCTAAGGTGTTTCAGCGTTTTGGTGTGGACGCAGAACATTTGGAAAACGATACGAAAACAAACCCACGTTGCATCCTGCGCAGGTACGCCTGCATCTGGGAGACTGTTAGTAACTTTGGTTGATGCTGGACAGTATTTTACATGAGTTTCTCAAAGTGGTTGATCACCGCGGTAATCAATCAGAGTTTTAGCGATAATTAAAATTTGGAATGGTAATGCTGACCATCAGGAATTTCACCATGGTTTATCGAGAAACCGGTAACCCCAGAGTTTACGGCAGTTTACGGCATGCGTGAGCTCTGAGAATTCGACAGCTAAGGAGGGAGATTCAAACTTGGCAGTGCGCGCCTGTTAGACTTCGTCCATTTAAAATATAGTTTATCCACCTAATTCTCCATCTAATCAGTTATTCTCCAACCGGATTACAAATACAAAAATCTCATCGTGGAGCAACTTGAGAGATTTATCGACGATTGCTTTTCGCAGTGCGTCATGGAAGACACTTGCCTGCCAACAGAAAACACTAACCCGGCGAAGAGGAAAAAAACCGACTCCTCTACCAGTACGGACGATCTCACCACCACCGGAATCGAGGTCAGTATACTCGCCTCCATTAATAAAAAACTTGATATCCTTGGCGTGCTGCATCAAGAAATAAAAGAGCTGCGCGCCAGCCTCGAGTTCACCCACCACCAGGTTGAGATTCTCCAAAAACACAACTCAGAACTCCAAACTACGACGAAAACCCTTACGAACCAGATGAACTTTGTTCTGAAAGAGAATAAGGCTATGAAAGAAACCATCCTGGATTTACAAACTAGAAGTATGCGAGACAATCTGATATTCTCTGGAATTCCAGAAAGCATACCAGACAACCCGGAAGCCCTCATTAAAAATTTTATGCGGCGCGATCTAAAAATTCCACCAGAAACTGTGGACAACATAACTTTTCACCGCGTTCACCGCCTCGGCGCACGCACAAACAAAGGTCCCCGCGCTATCATTGCAAAATTCGAACACTTCCAGCAAAAAGAACTGGTGAAACCCAATGGGAAGGAACTGAGGGGCACCAAATTCGGCCTCAACGACCAGTTCCCTCGGGAAATAAACGAGCGCCGCAAAATATTATGGCCAATTCTTAAAAAGCACAGGGAACAGGGCAAGCGGACTTCCCTTGTTGTGGACAAACTCTACATCGATGGACATCTATTTCGAGACTGTAACACCACACCCTGGCTTCTCTGAGACCCCATTATACCAACAATGCCGGCTGCTAACAATTAACCCTCCTACTGCTGTGTAACTAACTCCACTGTCTTGACAACCTCAACACCAACACTCACACCCTCTATCTTACTTACTTATTCACACTCTCACACACACACACACACACACACACTACCTACACACATCTATATATATATATATATATATATATATATATATATATATATATATATATTTCTTTCTCCCTCTCTATGTTCTATTCTATCTCATTGTTATCTGTTTGTCTTTGTCTTTCTTTCTGTATTTCTCTGCGTCTGTGTGTCTATCTTTGTTTAGAAAATTGGGAGAGAAGGGAAACTGGGAAAAAATGGGGATATGCAATTAACCTCTTAATTGGGATGACACTGTATTATGATGTAAGCAGGATGATTATGGCAAAGTCGCTTCTCTATGATGTTATTCATTTTACTGTTAATGGATCGTTATTACTGCAGGTATCTCATTTTTTGCCAAATGTGGTATTGCAAACAAACACCAGCCCACTACTAATCTCACAATCATATCTACTCTTCCTATTATATAGAACACACACAATACTACATAACACTCAGCTTTACAACTGACTTCAATCCTTATAAAACGTGTCGCTCAAATTCATAACCTGGAATATCCGTGGGATTTCCTCACAGGCGAAGAAAGTTAAAATTCTCAACCACCTAATCAAATTACAGGCTGACATATGCTTACTACAAGAAACCCATATAACAGCAGCTGAATCTCAAAAGTTAAAAACCCCACATTTCAATCAAGTATTCTCATCAACCTATAACTCAAAGAAAAGAGGCGTATCAATTTTAATAAGCAAAAGAATACCATTAATTCAGAAAACCACCATCACTGATCCTGAAGGGCGATATGTCATCATCAACGCTTCCATTAACAGCAACAATATCACCATAGCAGACATATACGGCCCCAATACTGACGATCCCACTTTCTTCCATACATTTTTCTCTTCACTGAGTGAAACCCCAAATTCAACAATAATAATTGGAGGTGATTTCAACACTGTCATCAACACCAACCTAGATAGGTCTAGCATATCAGGTAATTCTAGAAATTGGCACTCCACCGAAACACTAAAGCAGTATATGAAAGATTTTGGCCTTGGTGATAGTTGGCGATTAAAAAACCCTTCAACCAGAGAATACACGTACTTCTCACCGGTTCACCAGTCATTCTCTCGCATAGACTTTTTTCTTACCAGTAATTCAATTATATCTGATATTTCAGACTTTCACACCCACCCCATCATAATTAGCGATCATGCCCCTGTATCCTTCAATCTAAACACTAAACAATTTAAACAACCCTCACCCAGATGGCGTTTCAATATCTCGCTGCTTAAAGATCCTGATTTTAACACTTTCTTCAGAGAAGAATGGACATCCTTCATGGAAATAAACGATTCCCCGGATATCTCACCCTCATTACTGTGGGAAACTGCTAAAGTAGTACTGAGAGGAAAAATCATATCATACTCATCACACAAGAAGAAAAAGGAAAATGAGATTGAAAAGAAATTGGAACAAAAACTCAGAGAATTAAATGTCAAGTATGCTAATAATCCCACGGAACAACTTCTGAATGAATTAACAACAACCAATTTTCAATTGAACACTATTATAAATAAGAAAAACCAATTCATACTGCAAAGACTAAGACATGACAATTTTGAATACAGCAACAAATCTGGTAAATATCTGGCAAACCAATTAAAACGAGCCAAAGACAAATCAATTATCCCGGTCATAAAGAACTCAGCAGGGGAAACCATGCAAACACCTACAGATATAAATAATACATTTCGGGAATTTTACATTAAATTATACACCTCAGATCATGTACCAAAATTGACAGACATCCACTCCTTCCTCAATAGTACTGACCTTCCTCAGCTTAACAAGGAAACAGCAAATGAACTAGATGCACCATTATCATTGGAAGAATTCTATAACGCCCTCAACCAGATACCAAATAATAAAGCACCAGGACCTGACGGTTTTCCCTGCTGAGTTCTTTAAGCACTTCTGGCACACAATCTCCCCACTTTTCTTTAGAATGACTGTTGATATTAAACAAAACTCAAAAATCCCGCCACATATGAACACAGCACTCCTCTCAGTACTACTGAAGCCTGACAAAGACCCAACCCTATGTTCTAGCTACCGCCCCCTATCACTCATCAATACCGATCTCAAAATTATCAGTAAAGTGCTAGCCATCAGAATTGAAAGAGTAACCCCATCACTAATCCACTCAGACCAAACTGGATTTATCAAAGGAAGAGATTCATCAAATAACATGCGCAGACTATTCAATTTAATCAATATATCCCAAAAAAGTAAAATAAAAACAATACTTGTTTCTTTAGATGCGGAAAAGGCATTTGATAAAGTAAACCGGACATTTCTATTCAAAACACTTCAGAAGTTTGGATTCGGGGAATCGTTTATTCAGTGGATAAAAACACTGTATAACTCACCGATGGCCACAGTTTCTACTAACGGACTAACATCACAGAGTTTCATGCTACACAGAGGGACCAGGCAAGGATGTCCACTCTCACCATCACTTTTCGCCCTGTTCATTGAACCTCTAGCTGCTGCAGTACGCCAAAACAACAACATCAAAGGAATTCAAACCCCCAACACACACCACAAACTCAGCCTTTACGCAGACGACATACTGCTTTGCCTCCAAGACCCATCAAATTCCCTGCAAGAAGCCATGAAGCTTATCAATTTATTTTCTGAAATATCAGACTACACTGTAAACTGGACAAAATCAACAATTTTACCCATCTGCGGTGTTGACTCATACGCTACAGCGAAAAACACGCCCCTCACCTCCTCAAGTTATGTTAAATATCTAGGCATAAATATCTCTGCCAAGCTGTCAGAGTTGTTTCGCCTTAATTTCACTCCACTATTAAAATCAATAGAAAATGACTTAAACCGCTGGACAAATTTACCACTCTCTCTAAATGGCAGAATAGCAACTATAAAAATGACCATACTACCTAAAGTGAACTACCTCTTCAAAATGACTCCAACTCAACCCACTACTAACTGGTTTAATTCACTCAACTCCATGACAACTAAATTCTACTGGAAAAATAAACCACCCCGGATTAAACTAGCAACTTTACAGAAACACAAATCTCAAGGAGGACTGGAAGCACCAAACTTCTACTATTATTACCTGGCTAATCAACTACAGTATATCTCAAAGTGGATTCATCCCAACCAACAGAATAACCCATGGATTGAAATAGAACAGTCAGAATGCAAAGAAATTTCAATCTCCGACTTGCCATTCCTTAGCACTTCCATAAAACACCACGATTGCTTCAAAAATACCGTAATCTCAACAACCCTGACACCTTGGTGGAAAATTAATAAAATCTTTAAATTCACCGTGTCACCATGTAAATACACCCCAATATGGCACAACCCGGACTTTACACTCAACAAATCACCACTCCACTCCACCACTTGGAAACAAAGAGGTATCACACAGCTTCAACACATCTTTCAGAATAACACCTTCATCACTTTCCAGGACCTGGTGCAAAAGTATAACATAGGGGAAGAGCAATACTTTCAGTACTTACAATTAAAATCCATTCTAAAATCCAAAATTAATGAAACTAACAACAACCTACATCCACCCCCACTAGTGGAAGAAATGGAAAAAATAAATAATACTAAGAAAACCATCTCCAAATTATACAAACTAATATCATCCTCTGACCAAACAATATCCCTCCCCATCCAAGACTGGGAAAAAGACCTATCACTCTCTACCAATGCAGACTTCTGGACTCTAATCTGTAGAAACACTTTCACAATGACAAACAATACTAATCTTCAACTAATACAATATAAAGTAATCCACAGAACACATATCACCCAGCACAAGATGTATAAGATGGGATTCCTAGATTCAGACATATGCTCACATTGCACAATGAACACCCCAGACAATTATTTCCACTCTACCTGGTTGTGCCCACCAACTTACAACTTTTGGAAACAAGTTACTGACAGAATATCACTTTTTATGAGCTGTAACATCCCGCTCTCTCCATCCCTCTGTCTGCTCGGGGATACCTCTGTGATCAGCCCACCAATCCAAAACCCCCAACCCATACTCATCGCCCTAGCAATTGCTAAGAAAACTATCCTCTTAAACTGGAAAACAAGAAACACAATAAATATCACACAATGGTTAAACCTTCTCATAGACCACATATCCATGGAAAGAATTTCATTCCAACACAAAAACTTATACTTTCAAAACATCTGGGCCCCTTTCATAGATTCACTGAATTTGCCTGCTAGCTAACCCCCCCCCCCCCCCCCCCCACACACACACGCATACTTCAAAGAAACTATCACTATTATTGTTATTAGCAGTAGTAGTAACTGTAGTACTAGTATTATGATGGTATTATTGTCAGTATTGTTGTTATCCTTATTAGTATTATGGTCATCAATGTTGTTACTACTATTATAACTGTTTCCATATTACAATTATTGGCGTTGCTTCCCCCACCACAGCTTCAGTCCTTTGTCTTGTCCCACGTATAGTTGTTTTTTTTTGTTTGTTTGTTTTTTTTGTTTTGTTTTGTTTTGGGTTTTTTTTTTTGTTTTTTTTTACTTTTCTTCTTTTTCCCTCACTCCCTTATTACCTTTCATTGATTTTGTCCTTCTGTCTGTCTCCTTGTCTACCTGTTCACCAGTCTGTCTGTCATTCTACAGTATGTCACCTGTCTGTCTGCATGTTTGTTCGTTTGCCTGTCCACCTGTCTCCTCTGTACACAATAAAATTTATAAGAAGAAACAAGAGAAAAAAAAAAAAAAAAAAAAAAAAAAAAAAGAGAGAGAAAAGTACGATGTGACTCCCATGTTGGAGGGGTGGTGGCGGGCTTAAAAAAAAAAAAAAAAAGAGAAACCGGTAACCATTTCATCCCTACATGAGACTAAGGAGAATTTCACGTGGGCAGGTGTTTAGTTGCAAAACCCAGGAATCAGCATAATAATAACTTAAGCACACAACACAAGGGGGGAGGGGTGTGTGTCACGGTATTTTAAAAGGGACAAACTTAGGTAGTCCATACACAACAAATGAAATTAAATAAAGATACGATATATGACCACAATATTTACATGCTGCTTGTGTCTGACCAAGTTTTTTTTAGATCTGCTGACCTGATGTAGATTTCTGAGAGTCAGTCTCATCAGTTGTTACCAGGATGGGGATGTGGGGCTGGGTCTCAGTCAGAATTCTGAAAATTGTTTTAAAACAATAATGCAAATCTGTACTTACTCACCTGCACCTATCTGACATTTATAGCCCTACAGTAAAAAGAAGAGTGTTGGATTTGGCTCTCTGCTCATGAAACCTGCTTTGAAGCATGTGTACAAAACCATTTTATCAACATTCAGCAAAGCTCTACTCATTTTCCTTCAGTACTGATTGACTGCATGGCTGATTAACTGAGATTTTATTTAAATTTTTAATTTCAATAAGCAGTATGAACCCTGGTTACAGGAATATGTTCATTAAACTATGAATGGCATTGTATCATTCATATGGCATTTTTACTCATTATTCAGACTAACAGACTAACCTCGCTATACCAAACTCCATATCCGTGAGTGTACAACAGAGCTGGATGAGCATTTTGACACACTGAGGTGGCCAAGGGACGTGTGGAGGCAGAAGAACCCCGGTATCAAATCCAATATATCTATTTGGAATACTTTCCCCTGACTCTAGGAGTAGATTACTCTGTGCTCTTATTCATTTAACATCCATAATACACATCAATTCAAACAAGTACATATAAAATTTGTACTTAAGAATGCTCTACTGTTAATGCAAAGATCTTTTATGAATGCTCTTCAAACTATCTCCATGCCCAAGCAGGAACAGTAGTAATCAGCATAAAGCAATAACTGGTGTTTATCTTTCTGGTTTTTTCATGGCCGGAGGGAGAGATGATAAGTCTGAGATGTAAAGTCTGTGTGTGAGTGAATGGTTATACTGAGCTAATGCCTGTTCCAGGTGTGAACCCTCCGTCATGTGACCAACTGCACCCAGGTGCTCTGAACCTAATCATATGTATCAACCCAAATGTACTGTCAGTCCCTATTTCAATAAAACAAATTGCTAATGTGTCCAGTCAATGTCTCAGTCATTGGCAAGCAGTATAGTCCAGGTGTATGGATCTGTTGGTTTTACCTGGAAGTTTGAGGTGATCTGTAAAATGTCATGCTAATGTACTGTATATTCAGGTTATTTCAGGAGTTGTTGCATAACTTTCCTGTTGCTCCCTTTTTTGGGATTTTACACACACACTTGCAGCAACATGACTCTGAGCTGTGGCAGTTTTGCTCCAGCTGTTTTCTCAGTCTATTATTCAGTCCCTCCACAAAGCCAACCCTTTTCAGGCGGGCCCATACTGCTGTTAACCAGGAGTGAAAAGTTCAAATATTGGACTTTCCTGTGGAGCTGGTTCTGTGACAACTTGACCATGCCAACATCAACAGTGAGCTGGTGGCAGAGGCCGTAGCTGTCTGGTCAGTGGTAGGATGTGCCTTGATGGTGTGGGACTCCAGGGAGGGAATGCCTTAGTCTCACTGTTCAGTGAAAAGATGGAACAATGAGCCACCAACCTTGCCCCTTCCCCAAAAAATTCTCTTATTGTAACTTGCCAGAAAAGCAGTAATTCAGGTGTGCAATGATTCCCACCTCTCTTGGATATGGACATTTGATAGATTTGAAGAAAGAAAGAAAGAAAGAAAGAAAGAAAGGTGGAAACCACTGATGAAGCTTTAATGAAAAACTGGGAGAATGTCTCTGTTATGTAAAGCACTGAAAACTGCAGTGTTCTTCAGCACGATAGTTGTCACTGTTTGTGTCTGGCTGCTGAGAGCTGTGAGGCAGCAGGGGGAGTGACTGCATGTGTGTCTGCATAACTGCATCACCACAGTCGTGTGTCTGCATGACTGCATCACCACAGACATGTCGTGAATGCTGTTGAAAGGCTCTATAGGAATTACCTAAAAATATATATGATATCCACTTAACAAGAGGTTAAAAAAAAAGAAATTCAGTGCTCTTTGTGAGAAGTACAAGTCTGAGCTGCTTCTTCATCAGCATGATCCAAACAGATGGTCAGGATGGTATTTTCCGCCTGAGTGCTCTCCACACTTTGAGCTGGGGCTAGAGAAGAGAGATAAGATCAGCAAATTACCACAGCCTGTGATCAGCTGGACAGATTGAGCAGGGCATTAAGGGGCTTTGCAGCAGATGCCGGGGCTAAGAAAACAGAATTATAGGACAAACCCAGAATGAGAAACTCCCTGGTTTCCCTTTCGCCCCCCCCCCCCCCCCACCTCTCTTTCTTTAAATGACGATGCTACATGTAAAATTTGTAAGCGCCAGAGGTCCCTCAGAGTATGGGACGCCCCCTACTGGCCTGTTTGTGCTCTGCCCTCATCTGTATCTGCACCCTCAGGGAACTTTCCGTCTGTCAGCCTGTTCTACCTGTCCGTGCTAAGAGCAGTTAAGAAGAGCAGTCTTCAGAGTTGAGCCATTTGGCTGTTTTGTCCTGTTTGGAATCTTCAAGACAATAAATGAATACTTAAGAACAGTTTGGTGCTTGGAGTCAAGAACTGAAAGTGTGTGACAAATTTTACCATTAACCAGTTACAGAAAATCTCTCCACAAAATGTGCAACTTGTGTTGTGATCAAAATGAATTATCTCCAAACAGTTAGCAAATAATTGTTACATGTATTGTTATATGTAAATCATAATGTAAAATTCTCCTATTATGTGTCTTATGTGTACACACTAAGGCCCAGCTGTTTTATTTTTCTAATTTATTTAATTTCTACACAAACATTTGCCTAAATACTGGGAATGCCACTCTGCCTTTTTTTTTTTAAATCCAAAATGTTCCTGGCTTGTGTGAGCAGTGCTTGGAAAGTGGGCACTTTTCCTGAAGTGGTTGTTTTCAAAGGTTAACTGTCTGGAAGCTTGCATCCTGCTCATATCTTTAAACAGCACTGGGGATGGTTAAGGAAATGAACATGAATGGCTGTTGGATGGAGGGATACATATCCATCCATCATATATATAAATATAAATATACATGCACCTATATGCGCGCACACACACATATGTATTTATGGGGATTATAGATTATGTATGCTTATATGCATGTCTGCTACATATTCAAACACACAAACATATATACCCACACACATGCACACACCCTATGGTGGGACAGCCATGGTGTAAAGGTTAGAGAACCAGGGTCATGACCAGAGGCACAAGGCCCCCCGGGCACAAGGAATGCTGCCTACTGCTCCTGCATCTGATGTGTGTGTTCACTATTGGTGTGCTGGATGGGTTAAATGCAGAGGACAAATTCACTGTTCACTGTTCACTGTGTGTGTGTACGATCACAGAGATTTACATTTCACCATTTTCCATGTAAGAAAAAGTTAGTGCTTTTGTCAAAAAATGTGGAAAGTCAACATAATGAAACACGCTTCATTCTTCCATTCATGTTTCTGGTTTACTGGTTTTACAAAAAGTAAAATTTGAGGAACATCGAGAGATCTAGAAAGGAATGATACAAAAAAACTGACCTATATTCAAGAAAATGTCAGGGAGCAGATTTAACTTACTGTGCTACTGTCTGCAGAAGTTTTCATAAGTAGGTCAATTCTCCTCTCTCCAGTACACCTTGCTGTTTTTTTCTGGCTCATTTAAACCACATGCAACCCAAGTATTACAGAGCCATGCACTGCCAAGCAGCTTCATGCTAACTTTGGCTCGATGACATTTTTTAAGTCACTTACTGTCTTCTTGGGCAACCAAAACACTACCTCAATGCTGTCAACCCATTTGGCTGGTGAGAGGGGTTCCGAAATTGATCAGGTTCCAAAAAATGTCATGACAACATGCTCCTACTTACTCCGCAGATTGGGTTCAGTCAGACTCTATATGGGACTATTACTGCAACAGGCCACATAAACATCTTCTCACGCTAACTCCTGATGGGCACATGCTTATGGTTGTTATGGGAAACAGACCCCCTTAGGCACTGCATCACAAAAAAGAGGAAATGAAGACGAACTTCACACCTTTTGCTACATCTCTCAGCCTATCTTTCCATTCTTTGTCTTTAGCCATGGTATTTATTGGCACTCAAGCTTATGTACCAGAGAAACCAAAGAATAAATTACTAAGCCTGTGTAAAGAGGATGGTAAAGACTCCTTTTCACAATATAACAAGGGCCCAGGGATGTTTTGTATTATGTCTGAACAGGTCTTCCTCTCTGTCTGTTTCGTCTCCCTTTAGGAATTCCACTGCTTGCATCCATAGAATCTGACTGTCACTGTGGGTCAGTGGTGCTTTTGGACAAAACTGCCATTAAGGTTGGGGAGGGTCAAAACACCAGTTAGATGCACATTGTTACTTGACGTGTCTTCAGTCCCTATTGTTTTCAGTTTAGTTGGAGAGGACAAAGGTGAAATCACGGGGAGAAAGTTCTCTGTGTGACATTCATTTGGCCATTTGACCTCTGACAGCTCCCCTTTTGTCATGTCTGTGAGGTCAACTCAGTCTGATTTATCACCCTCCGGCTCTCGCTCTCACAACACTCCTGTAATTACGGCTGTGTTAAACAGCTTATTACAGAGTGTAAAAAATCAATGAAACGTCTCAGTCTATTTTAACTGGTGTATCAGCAGGCATCTTCTCTACATGTTTTGTCTAAATAAAAGTTCAAATGCTATTTTGGTCTCCATGTGGACCAGTGCTCTGAGGCTGAATTAATGAATGAATGAGTAAGTGAGTGAGTGAGTGGATGAATGAATGAATATTTTTGGTATATTTGCAGACAGTTGGTACACTCCAGTCAATGTGTTCTTAAATATTAGTACACTTGCTAACAGTGTGCACTTTTATCATCTCATTACTGTGGTAGTTGCTTGAGTTTTAATGCCCCCCCCGCCCCCACCCCAAAAAGTGAGGGTCAGTGTGGAGGGGCAGAACAAAGAACACTACTGACATTTGGGATTAGCAGGGCTATAAAAGCTTACAGACAGAAGAAGTGAAACCCATTCCCAAGACCTCTGAGTTCCTCTGTAATTCAAAGACAACAATGCTTGAGGAATCTCATCTGTCCATTTCAGCAACAGACCTGTAGCATCTGGAGAGAGGCCAGATCCGAATCCCAAAGAAGAAGAAATCCAAGGCAGTTAAGTTCCATGAATTTTTCTCCCGATCAGTTTCTCTCATTACTGTGTTCATTACTTTGTTTGGTCTTTATGAAAGTTACACCACATCACTGGTCTGGTTACACCATTGCACTCCTCTGATCTTAACTGTGTCCAGGGTTGTGTTCATACTGAACTTCTCTCTCTCAATATTTTCTTAATTTCACCTCAAAACACTGATGAAATCCTTGTGAGGATTTTGTTTTTATGAATACAAATCATTTGTTGTTTAAGTGGGTTTCTGATTGAATTGAAGAGTATGTTACTGGAGAGGAGCAGAGAGAGTAACTCTCCATCCATGAAGAGGCAGTTTGGGAGGCTCTGAGCAAACATAAGGTCCCCAGATGTTTGAAGTGATCATATCTCCCCTTGGCTGTGCTCACCTGTAACCCAGCTGTGCAGACATGTGGCTTGCTACACCACATAAGTCTGAGATTGAACAACCAATGGTATGCATGTACAGGTGAAGCTATTCTGCTGTAGCATACAGATCGAAAGATCAGGACTCAGAAAGATTCTAACAGAGAAAAAGCAGCAGCCCAGTTACAAATGGTGCCTGGGTACAATTAGGCTGTGGAAATCAGAGTCATGGCTTTGTAGCAGTTTGAGAAGTTTCAAACATCAGCAGTGCACGGTATCGTACAACAAAGCTTGACTCAACAGGACACAGCTCAAAAACAACAGAACTCTCCACAGGAGAAAGAGAATGCAATAAAACACAATGCACTACAACAACACATAACATATTAAACATTCAAATGTCTTAGCCTAGCATAGCAATAGTAAAGGTTTAATATTAAAAAAAGCCTTCAGCTTATTGTTTCTCTCTGCCATCTAGCTATTTGGCTTTTTCAAAGCATTAGGTTCATTAGAAGGCATTACATAGTCCTTGGTTGGAGGACAGTTTTCTGTATACAGCAAGCTGTTATATTTGATTTAGAATCAGTTTATGTCTACGGTTTAAAATCATGGTGAGTACAACTCACATCTTTTATGAACACCTGATTTATTCCATGTGCTTCACCTCAAAGGTTAAATCTTTATACAAGAGAGAAACCGACACTTGAAACTTAAACCTGAAACCTGCACAAGGCAGTCTTCTGTATTTAGCTCCCTGCTCATGTAAAAGAGAAAGAACTTAGATGTGTGTGTGTGTGTGTCTATTATCAGGAAGCATCATTCACACAGTCAGTGGGCATACATCTGCATCTTGATCATTTTAATGTAGAACATCTATCAGTCACTCAGTCACTCACTCAATTAACCAGTCAATCACAAGTTAATAATTTATTCCAACTGAAACACAGTATAGTTACAGCATAGTAGTGAGGCTTTGCTAACATTTAAGAACTGAATGTTTTTGTCCTGTGCTCCCTTTCAATGTAGACTTTCTCAGAGGTATTGCATCAGGTCTTTAACATTCTCAACATTCTCTCATGAAACAAGTGAAATAAAATATCCGTTGTATGCCACTGAGTCATCCAGATATTACCAAGTCAGAAGAAACACACAAATTTGCAGTAAAAATATTGTCCAGGGCCCGGTTTTCACAGCATCCAAGTTCAAAAGTACTACCATGTGTTTTCTTTCCATATTCCGTTTTTTTTTTTCACAACGCGTTTCGCTGGGAATGAGGAGAAAGTGACGTCACGGCAGGGCTGGTCTGTAGTACATTAGCCAGAGTGAAGAGCCAGGTTGCCAGAGCTCATAGACTGCTCTGTCCAGGCGAGCAGGAGTCCCATAAACTGTCTCCAAAAAGGAGGGTCTAACTTACAAGTTTTCGAGAATAAACAGATACATTAACCCAAGTGCTACAACGCTCAGTTAATTTGAGTAGTATTTAATTAACTGTTAGAAAACGTTGAGATTCACTTACGTTTGAGATTTGATAGTGTTTAATGACTGGTTTCGTCTCTTTTTAGAGGAGAAGAGAGCAAAACGAAACATCTGATTTGGACTAGTGTGTGTTCTTCGTCCTGTGATTGAAAGTCGACCCGTGATGGTTCTCCTGTCACTAAGATTACTTTTAGTAGGAGTTGTTGCAAGTTTGACTTCAGCCGATTTGGTAAGTAACCGCCAATTTCAATTCATTTCTTGTTCACTGGAAGCAAATGTCCTTTAAAAAGTTAATATTAAACGAAAAACCTTAGTCAGAGCCCCAATAATATGTTGGCTTCAAAGGGCGGCAGTTTCCTGAAAGATTAAGTGTTAATGATAGACAAAAACCAGCGATGTGTTCTTCTAGCTTGTAATTCCTGCTGGCAGCCCATCAACTCAGAAGTTTAGCAAACTGATAATCAGACGTGGTGTGGTAACCCAGCCCACAGCTAATTCCGAGAGAACTCATCTGTGAATCTCCTTGGATTGTGCGCACGGGAGAGAGAATAATCCCAAACACGACGAATCTCTTACCTGCAGTTTGTATGTACATTGTCATTGAGATTAGACAGCATGCCAGGCAACACGTGAAATCGAAAGTTGAGCGTGCGCCAGAATTTTCAGGATCTAACATGATCCCTGGATAACTTCGTCCATTCAGTTCTTATGGCTTATCCTTTGAGTTGCTCAGACACATGTTTTGTTCATTTTACGTTTGTGCTTTTTGATGTTTGTTTTGTTGTAATTAAGGTCGTAAACGCTTTTTTGGGTTTTTTTTCAGACTGGTGAAGTAGATAAAGAAGGTAAGATGAAACTGTTCTCTTTATTTCAAATTCACTCTTAATTACAATTCCAACGGTCATTTAAATGTCAGTATCTATGCGTATTCCAAATTCAGAGTAGTTAAAAAAGTCCAAGCATGTGGAATTCCAGTAATATTTGTATAACTTCTCAGCCAACTGACAGTTGCTGCAGTGTTTCAGTAAAGAGGGGAGAGGTGGAGTTTCTCCACTCTGCCTTATGGTGTATGCATTACACAGAAAATATGAAAATGAGGCTTGATGACTGTACAAGCTCATAGTGGAGTTTTTGTTAGTATATGTGAAAATATACAAACCAACACTCCTTCCATTAGTCTGTTATTAAGAAAGTCAGGGGCTACTGCTGAGTTAAAGTGTTTACTAATATGCTATAACATAAACTGCTGAATAGGTTTTTGGAAATCCAAGCACAATACACAAGTTAGAGTAAATAACATGCATGCCATACAGTGAATTCTCAAACATTTATGGGGCAGATATTTCTAACATGAATACTACATACATGCTACCAAAAAACATACTGTACTGTATTCTGTATCACATCCTGAACCATGTCTATAGGGCTTTTAGACATCTGTTTAGACTGGATTAGACTGCTTTGGCTGCTCAGTCTAAACACTGAAGTTTTGAATGAAAGTAAGAGAATAAGGTCCCTGCGTTTAGTTATTCATACTCATATTCAGGTTAATCCTCTGTAATCAGAGACAATGACAGAATTAACAAAGATCTAGAAACTTCTCTAGAAGACTTTTTGGCTGATACTGGTTAGCTGCCCTGACAATTATTATGACAAGGCTTATATATGCGAAGAGGCAGATGGCTCTGCAAGTCACAGCATGTGTTTTCATCAGAACTGTCATCAAACAGTGATGGCTGACCTTATTTTTCACCTATTTAGAGCTACCATAGGCAAATGACAAGGCATTTGTATTTTTGATTTTAGATTCTTTACCTCATTCCCATTCCTACATATGAATGGGAATGAGAAACGGCTTTGAAATGAAAGAGTGTCTGAGGACTGTTCACTGTTTTCAGTGCTATGTCCACCAGAAATGAATGACCACAGATTGAACTCAGTTGAGTCATCTGCAAGTTGATCCTGTAATTCCCGTCTGTTTCATACCTATCTGATCTCATGGTAATAGGACTAGCATAGTGCCTGCTCCGTTGGTCTCTGGAGAATTTGATGTGTTGGTTTTATTCAAATGAGTTTGTCAGATAAGTTCAATTTTCACTGAGAGTGCCTTTCGTGTGGTGAGACCTCCTCTTTGCTGAGCTGGGCTTTGTCTCATGCTGTTTAAACCTCACATTAAAATGTGGCAGTCCATCCAGCATGCAGTGGTGTTATTGTAGAGGATGTGAGGGCTGAAGTGATTTGTTTGATCACAGTGTATGGGAAAGCACATCAAGACATTTTATGACTCTTTACTAGGGCACTGACTCACTGATGCGCTGATGTAAGGCAGTTTTGGTTTGGTTTGAAACCTAAGCAAACGCCTAGCACAAGTTTTATTTTTGCTGCTTCTCTCAGACTTCCTGAAGAGTAGACTGAAGGAGTATGGACTGGTCACGCCCATCAGCACTGATTCGGAGGGGCACTTCCTGTCACACCTCCTCTCAGCCAGTCACAAGCAGCGTGTCAGGCGGGATGTCCCGGAAGGGTCGGAGCAGGGTGGAGAGAGGATGTTTTTTAACATCACCGCCTTTGGGAAGGAGTTCCACCTCCGACTACACCCAAACAAGCGGCTGGTGGCTCCCGGAGCTATGGTGGAGTGGCACGATGAGGTGGAGGCATCGGACAGCAGCGGAGAGGTGGAGAACGGGACGAGTGTACTTATAGAACGGATCGTGAGGAGGGAGCCACTGAAGACTGACTGTACTTTTATTGGAGATGTCACAGACATGCCAGGAGCATCAGTTGCCATTAACAACTGTGATGGTCTGGTGAGTGTTCTCTCTGTGCTGTTTCAGAAATAACCTGCTGTGTTTCAAACATGTTTAGACTGAGGAAAAAAACACTTCCCTTAGGTTTCAAGAAAGTTTTTAATTTTTACATAAATTAAGTATCCTAAAGCCAATGGGCTTGGCGTGTGGACTCTGCAGGCTGTTTTATTCTACCACATTTAATTTTTGGTGTCCTTGAGTTTTCTACATTGACTGACAGTTGTACTCATTGTTGTAGTGTTAGATAACTCACACCATCAGATCTGAAGCCCACAGACTGTTTGCCTGTGTCTAAGTGAATTAGATATCTTATCCTTGTAAACTTTGACATAGATGTAGAGATGTAATGTAATACAAGCCCAGATCACTGGTTCTGAGGCCTGATATCCAAAGCTTGCATTATTGCACTGTCCTGAGGGCCAGAACAGTGTCGGAATGCATTAGGAAAAAGGAGTGGTCACCTGTTTTGGTCTTGCTTTGGCAGATCTCCACACACAGTTTTGCCAGTGTGTGTGACAGTGCCTCATTGGGTTTGGGCTTCACACCAAGTGTTGAAAGTTTTGCTGGTTCAAATCCTTTTTGCAACACCAGGGGTTCTGAGTCAGTAGGACCATCTAGACTGTAATATTCTTGACCCTTTTTCTTTTGCTGCCAGATGCTTAAGAAAAGCATTTAAATCCAAGGTTCTCCAGTGCTGCTTTACCAAGGTGTCCTGTGTCCCTGTTACCAACACAGGAGCAGAGAAAAAGAGCCATCACCTCTGTGTTTGAATGAGTTTCCAAAATTGTTTTCATCTCAGTGCTGTGGTCCCACTGCCTGACGATTTTCTCTGAAAAACATGTGAAGTTATCATGTCCAGCAGATGTCCTCTTCTCTTTATGTAACATGGGCAATCACAAATTTCCCAGGCTGCAATGTTAAAACCACAGTTCTGGCTTTCTCAGTGGCTCATTATTAAAAACATGACCATGTAACTCCTAAGGAGGAAGGACACAGCAGTCAAAAGCAAGCGATGCTTAATTAGACCTCCATTTTCTTCCATCTTTGCTCTGTGTGCAGTTAATGATTAAAAACATAAAACTGAGAAAAAGTTTTAAAGTGGATTCTCATGATGGAAAAGACGCTCTTCCTGCTTTTTAGCCTTTATAATCACAGAGAAGGTGTGAAAACAGTCCCACATGCAGGCTCTGTAGTGCAGGTGTGACATAGCTGTGTTTGGGGAATGGCTTTGATCACATCATACATATTCACATACAGTTGAGTAGGATCAACATCTCACAGCTCTGTGTTTCCGCTGTTCATTAAAACTATAGAGTGTGTTTTTGAAGTCAACAAGGAATTTGAAAAGCTTAAGTCAGATCAGAGAGGGAGAAACAGATGTGCATTATTGTGCCTTTCTTCCAGCCCCTTTTGTGTTTGTCTCCCTCTGTATAATGCAAACTGGGGTGAGTGACCTGCAGTGGACTGAACTGGAGTGGTTCTAAGATGGTGATGAATAGAGTGACTTCCTAGGTCTTTGGGATTCTTCCAGCACTAGGCCTTCCCTGCTAATGACACAGGGGATAACCCTAAAATGAGCCATGGGTCTCTGTGTAAGTGTGGGCTTGGTTCTCAGTGTCCTGTTTGGGCTTGGTTCTCAGTGTCCTGTTTGGGCTTGGTTCTCAGTGTCCTGTTTGGCTGAACTTTCCTGGAGTTTCTGTGAGGATGAGATGAGAGAAAAAAAGTATTTTTTCAGGGAGTTAATTAAAAGTGACATTAAGAACATAAGTGTACAAGAATTCCTTTGTAGTTAATACAAGGCCTTTAAACTGTAAATAAATAAATATTAGAAACAGGGAAGAAGCAGAAGCAGCTTTTGTAAACAAGCTATTGACAGTCTGGTAAAGTTAGGTTGTTCATCGCAGATTAGAGACAAATGAGGAGACGGAGCATGACATGCAACCCAAATTCCTCTCCATATTCCCTGTGCCTGTTTGTCAGGATTTATGATATTAAAGACATGGTGGTGTGTTATTTTAGTCAGGCAGTAAAGGAGAGACGTGGGGGACTTTGAGTTTGGCTGCATTGCTGTATGTACTGATCTGTTTTTGGCCCGAGAATGCTGAGCTACAGGCCTGATTTCTGTATGGTCAGACAGCACTCTCTGTCTCTGATAAAGATATACTAGAATGTATCGACTTTCAAAGGAATTGTTCTTATTTTTAGAAAATGTCAAATGTGCTTTGAGGAAACAAATATTTTATGAGGAATACTGACATGGATTTACAAATTTGCCTCTGAGCTCAGGTCTTCTGTTTTTGGTGTGTGTGATCAGAGAGCCAATCCCAAGTTAGTTTTTAGTGGTTGAAATGACAGGGTAGTAAGCAGTTTTTATCCCATTTTGGGCTTTGAAAAAATTAACTTTGTTATCGACATGGGTAAAAAAGTGAACAACTTATCCATCTTACTTTGTAATTCCAAACATCATGTATTGGATCCCTGTGGAATTATTGTTCATACTACGCTTCTCGAGACCGTATGTAAACGAGGTTTTAGAGCAGGGGTGTCAAACTCAAGGCCCACGGGCCGCATACGGCCCTTCCTGTTCTTTCATACGGCCCGCAATTTTGCCCGCAATAACGTAGTTTAACTTCAAATCCTATCATGCAGTGCTACGTGCAAAGCGCTGGCACCATGGGAACACGACCTCTAGCACGACATCTAGTTATGAAGAGAAGCGTCAAAAAGAGGGCAAATTAAAAAAGCCCTTGAATTACAACAGAATATGTTCACTGTGGCCAAGAGACAGACAGATGTTGGTGGAAAAGTGAGTTTTATCGCATGCCACGAAACAGTGAAATCGTCCAGGTCTTTTTCAGGGGGTGCTTTTTTAAAGCAGTGCATGGTCAAAGTCTGCACGGTAGTCTGTCCGGAGAAGAAACAAGAATTTGCAAGCATCAGTCTGTCCAGAAATACTGTGGCAGAGAGAACCAGTGAGCTAGTTAGTAGCATAGAAATACAGCTATCCGAAACAGCGAGCAGATTTGTTGTGTTCTCCCTTGCTGCAGACGAGAGCACAGACATTAATGACACAACCCAGCTGGTGATTTTTTGTCTGGGGAGGGAACCCAAAGTAAACTACAGTCAATGGAATATAATGGGGTATGGTTGTTTGTTGTTAATTTAACACTATTTAGCCTATTTGGTTTAGGGAGGGGTTTGGGAGGGGGGGGTGGTGAGACATAAAATTACAATTTGGCCCTTGATCAAATTGAGTTTGACACCCCTGTTTTAGAGATTTAGACTCATTTGACAGTTTGATATCTGACTACTTAATCTTCTGATGTCTGAGTGAAAAAAGCTGGCCTAGTATAGCTGTGAATATGGGGAGTAGACTCAAAAGTGGCTGTATGTTTTTCAGTGAATGACGCATGTTCAGGTAGTGTTTTGGCCAGACCAGCAAAACCAATTCTGATAGTGTTTGTGTTACTTTAGCATTTTACAACCTATACCATTATTAGCATTAGTTCTGATAATGTTTATGTTAAACTAACCAAGCGAACAGTATCATTGGAACTTTGTAGGCCAATAGTTCATACCCATGTCCAAATGCTCATGTTGAGGGATTTATACAGCATGATGTAAGTCGATGCAAAAATTCATTTACTCTTCAGATGGACCAGACACAGGGTCAGATGGGTCACACACAGGGTCAGATGGATCAGACACAGGGTCAAATGGGTCACACACAGGGTCAGATGGACCAGGCACAGGGTCAGATGGGTCACACACAGGGTCAGATGGACCAGGCACAGGGTCAGATGGGTCAGACACAGGGTCAGATGGACCAGGCACAGGGTCAGATGGGTCAGACACAGGGTTTTTGGTGTCCTTGATGTGCACTCTGTCACGTGAACATCATTTCCCATGATTACTGCTATCTTATGACTAGAAGTCTTTAAACACTGTGTGTGTGTGTGTGTGTGTGTGTTTGTGTGTGTGTGTGTGTGTGTGTGTGCTTTTTTATGTGCGTGTGTACATATATGTTTGTCTTACACACAGACACACACAGAGAGAGAGCGATAGTGGGAGAAGTGGATGATTCGTCTCTCTGAGGGGAGGCAGTAGCCGTGGGGTGGTGTGTGTAGGAGGACATGAGCATATGAGACCGGCATGTTGTTGGCCAGGTCAGGAGAAACTGGGTTAACGGATTCCTCATTATGATGTAATAACTGTGGCTGAGTTAAGCAATCTGAGTGCTGTTTGAGCAGCCAGGCAGAGTGCACTACACTCAAACTGTCTCCCTGCCCCTAAGAAGCAAATATTATGACTAGTTGGCAGCTTGCTTTATTGTCATATTTGATTTTAAGGACTTGGATTTCAAGCACCCAAATTCACAGGGAAACATGCAGATCGAGTGACTGCTTCCAGCGTCCAGCTCCCCAGATGATTATTTTATTACCAAAATAATCTATCTAACAGAGAGCACATGTGTCACTGACTTTCTCTCAGTCAACCAGATGTTTCAGCCATTTCAGAGCTAAAATGTTAGTGGTTAATCCTTTTTTCTCAGCTGAAATGAACATTTGTGCTAATTTATGAATTTTCCATCACATATAAACTATGAGTTCATTCCACCTGTGTAACAGGTCTGGTCACTACCTTCTTTACATCGTACATCTCCATGTATGAGTGACCTCCATACTGGTCTAGTGATTTAGCTTACCATAGCTTAACTTCGATCCCCTACAATGGGTCCTGGTAAGAGAATGAGAGACTATGCCGCTTACAGTCTTCGCACTACAGTCTCCAGACTATGTTCTCCAAAATGTAGTGTTTAATCCACAGTCTTTCAGCCTATAGTCTCCAATCTATAGACTCCAAGCTGCAGACTCCAGTCTACTCCAGTCTACTCATCTCTCAGCATCCAGACCTCTTTGATGCTCTTTACCATGTTCCTATGCCAGGTCGCTGAGAGACAGTCCTCTCAACCTCTCACTGTCTGTCTCTCATCTCTGATCTTTCCTAGAGTGTATTATTGAGATTCTGGCATTGATTCACAGAAACTTCTGGCTGGACTCCAGACTTCATTCTAGCAAACCTTTGTTTTCAGAGTAATACCATTATTAATCACTGGAGCGTTTTTCCCCTCTCCTCTCTGTCTGTGTTACCATCAGTCCCGTTTTTCATGTTTGTGGCCACCGATGTTCCTGAGATCCAGGGCAAGGCCTTTGAACTCCTCTCTACACCACCTCTCTTCATATTCAGATCCTGCATTCCACACAAACCTGCACAAAGAGCGCAGTGTTGAAATCAACACTGCCACAAAATCCTAAAATGTGGTGTGG